>NW_008481868.1:4586-25201 GCF_000524495.1 Plasmodium inui San Antonio 1
CGGGGATATATGAATAAAGTTAAAAGTGCATAATTAATTTTATGAGTGAATGTATTATTCATATGCGTTGATATTGGTTATGTTGCAGAATGGACATACGAGGTATAGTACACAGGGGAAGTTGTTAATAATATTCCTTATGGCTAGGTTCCTAGTCGTATTGTCCAATATACGGAGGGTGGATAGTTTTGGCATTTGCATCAAATATAAGCTAGATTTCGCTGTTGTATGATACGCGATTGTGGCGCATGATCTTTCCATACTGTTAAAATAAGAATTAGGTGTACCATAAAGAATCCCCTTCGCTAGCCGTATGTAATATGAATTCCCTGTTATCTTTATATTTTGTGAAATGTAATCTGTACTGCTTCCTTCCTTTGGGGGAGAGGTTCATTTGGTCATTGTGAACCTCCAAGTACAAAATAGAAATTGATAAAGGGGGCAATATACGGAGCAAAGTTCCTTACGATAAGTGGTGATTCCCCTGGCAATCTTGCAAGATGAATAAATAATTGCCGAAAACTCCTGATAACAATATGTGACAATTATAATGAAGCATTCGAAGAATGTGCTTAGCGTGATTTCTCTGCAGTGTGGCGGCTGAAATATGTAAGTTTTACGTATAAATATCGAGCGTATATAGCTCAATAGATGGTATCGACGAGTGGAACATTGGAAGAACTATTACGGTTTCTTCTTTTTTTTCCTCTTTTTGATACATTTTGCAATATTAAAAACATCCTTCATTAATGTGTATTCACTGCACTGTGAAACTATGATGGCGGAGTGGACACCCGACTAAGAAGCCATGTTTCTCCAGAATACATGATTCCCTCAAGTCAGAAACGAACGATGGAAGACATTTCTGCTAATTATTCAATTAATAATTTACTCAGGAAATGAGTAGTTATCTCTTATTATGAAGGGGGACTCAGTCGTGTTAATCTGATATCTTCTGAGAGAACCATACCCCCCTGAGTATTGAGTTTTAAAATGAGCTGTGGATCTTATGCCAATCTTAATGCAATCATTCAATCTGTTTCTACATGAAATTAATATTAATTATGAGGGACGTTAATTCTGAATAAGAAGATTAACAAAGTCGAATTAAGTATAAGTGTGAATAATAAGAGTTAACCCTTCTTCGGCGTACAATAGGATGATGAGAAGACAGAATATTGCAATAATTCTATTTAAGGATTCTTCTTGATCGGTTAAAAGAGCTGTTCAATACTGGGAATATGCTAACGCGATTTGATTAATTTCGTCGAGAAGATTACCTATTATGGGCAAAATTTAACAGAGGAAGAGACAGAAAAATACCAGTATTACGTTTCTATGTAAAACCCCCAGGCCTACAGCACAATCAATGTATATCAATCAAGACTCAAACATGAAGCAACAGGCAATGAGCACAATAATGATGCACCATTTGGTTGTGATTACCCCCAGATATATATAATACAAGAGGGGACAAAATTAGTGAAGGAGTTGTGGGGGTGGTTATAACATATTACAACAGATACAACATAAAGATTAAGAGAACATTCCAGTATTGAGTCATAAGAGGAAACTAGGAATAACAGATATGTGTAAGTGTACCCAAGTTTTCCATTCTGAATATCATGAATTATAGTAAACTAAGAGAGGAAGATATCACATTCGTCATTTGGAGGTGTTAGGCGAATTTAGATTATGGGTATGAGCTCGGGATGCATCAATTTCGAGAAGAATAAGGAGCATATTGGCCCAAGAAATACAAGTAATTTACATCCCTTTATACCTTGCTATGATTTATTGATAACAGCCTAGGTGTTGTTGACTCTTTTACACCTTACGATGGAATATATATATATCCATGGATACACATACATATATGTATATTTTTTCCTTCTTATATGTGGGAATAGTTCATGAGTCATAGAGATAAGGGGTGTTAACCAGGTGGAATATGATGCCCCTATGGCGTCATACAGGAGGGGAATACGAACAGATGGAACCGAACAAGCACAGAATAGTCCCAGTGCTACACATTTCTACGCGAAAAGAAGATATAGTTACTAGTATATGCAGATTAAGATTAGAAGCTTGTTTATTTGACATAAAAATGTGCCCCCTAAAATTACACCATTGTTCATGACGTGTCTCATCTATGCATATATAAGCGGAGTAATGGATTGTTGAATTTGAACTGGTATAATATGAGTTCTAATTTTATATTGAACTTTACTTGTTTGTTGCATACGATTGAAAGGGCTGATATAGCGAGTAAATGTGTTTATGTCCCTCTGTGGGAACTCCTGTGAGTGCAATGGAATAGAGATATGCAGATCAAATGGGTAGAGCGTGAAATGGTGCGCCGTTGTGTTTAAATAGCTCATTTTATAGTTATCTTATTTTTATGAATGCGTTCCCATGCCCCATGTTTCCTGTGAGTGTGTTTTTTGATGTTTGGATATTTTCACCAGTAGCCCCCCGGATTTTGCATTCTTCTTGTGTATGTTTTATGATGTTTCTGCATTCTTATGAGAGTATTTTTCCATGGCGCCTCTCGCCTATATATGCGTCCTCCTCTGCTCCATTGTTGCGAGCGTCGTTTCATGTTGGGTAATTTTCGCGAACGCACTTCCATGGGGCTTAATTCTTTGCGCATGACCTTCCATGTGGTGTAATTTTCCCCGACTGTGGCCTCATGTGGCTTAACCCTGCCGATGTCCTTCCATGCTGATAAAATCTTGGCAGGGTCCTCTCATGTGTTATATCTGTTGCACGCTTGTGGTTTCGTTCGGCTTTATTATGTATATTTCTCTATTCAATCTTTTCATGAGGATACACCTTCCTGCTGCATTCCTTTGACGAAATTTTTCTGCAGAGTCTGTTTATGATGACATTTCTCGTAGCATTCTTATGAAGATGCCTTTATCTGTTGCATCTTCATCACGATTCCTTCTCGTGTTGTTCTTTCATGATGATGCCCCTTTTTCCTGTCTTCTTATGATGCTGCCCCTCCGGGTTATTGCGCTGTTCTCGTGTTACGTCACTGTGCTGCTTTTTCTCTGGGTGGCATCTTTTTAAGGATGCTTATATTTTCCATGTCATTATGATTATGTTCCTCCGGGTGACAACTTCGGGTGGTTACCTCTCCTTCCTGCGTGAATATGAAGATATTCATGTGTGCAGCATCCTTTTCAAGGTGATATTTCCTGTTTCATCTTTATCGAGTCCTCTTTCCTCTTGACGCCCTATTGTGAAGAATCATTCTTGTTAGGCATTTTCTTCTTTGAAGATCCATCTCTCCGCATCGTACTGAATATATTTTTTTGCGTGCCATTTTTATAAAACTGCCTTCTTCTGCTGTGTGACTATGCAGATTCTTCTCTGTTCTGCATTTTTTCCTGACGCCAATTTTCTTCTCAAGTGTTCTTATGATGTCCTGTGTCGCGTCATTGTTAACATTTCCCTCTGTGTTGCATTTTTTTTCGAAGATTGTTTCTATGGCGTCATACTGAAGAGATTTTTTCTTTTTCCATTTCTATAAAGATGCTCCTTCCTTCGGCCATGTCACTAGGAGATAATTTTTTGTGATGCATTACTTTATGAAGATATTTTTGCCCTGTGCCATCTTGATCATGTTTTTCTACGCGTCCTCCTAAAGAAGTTTTTTTTCCATTTTATTGTGAAGATGTCTTCTTGTTTCCCACTTTTTTTAGGAGGGTCCTCCTTCTCCGCGGCATTCTGAAGATGATGTTTTGGGTGTACATTCTTCTATGAGCAGGTTCCTTCCGCTTCCACATGGTGAAGTCGCCTCTCTGGCCACGTCTTCGTGGAGATTTCCTTCCTGTCGCTTCATTGTGCAAATTTTCTTCCGGCGCATCACTGTGCGAATTTCTCCTTGGCTTCATCATAGTGCTGATACCCTCTTGACTCTTTCATGGTGAAAGATGTTCTTCTGGGCGCTTCATTATGAAGATTTTTCTTTTGCTGTCTCATTTTGAAGATATCCATATGTTTTTCACTCCTAGTTATCATAAACCCTTTATTCCGCGGAATCTTCATCAACATATTTCTTTCTCTTATAAGTAGCGTCTTCATGAATATATATCCTCTTCTTTTACTCTCTTATGCGGATTTCCCTACCGGTGAAGATTAAGTAGGATGACCATATTGATCTGTTAGGGATACCAGAGGGAAACAATATGCTAATGTGTAATATGCACAACGCTCCCTCGGGTTTTACCGTTTCAGCAATTACTATATCCATGGATTAGTACTGTGTAAAAAGTACTCCTGTGTCAACAGCTCTATTATCTGAAGACCGTAATTTTTGAGCAAATGGAAATATCATGCGATGTCATCGTATCAAACATACAAGGGTGTATGTACTATTAATATATGGAGGGTACTAACGCGCTTATTAAGTAGTTATTTGAAGAGAACAAGCACGCTTAGGGTACCATTATTTATAGGGTACTGGTATCCGATTATAACACGCCGCAGTGGTGGGGATGTATGCTTATACTATTATGTCAGGAGTTCTGATGCCCCTGCAATCGTTTATATGAAGGCTTTGCGGATGTAGGCTTCTATTATATGAAGAGTAGTATTTTGTGGAGTACAGGGAGATCCCAGGAGAAATATTGCCTAAAGAGTACTGATGTGTGTGCCTTCTCAATGAGGAAGATTGCGGATTTCCTCATGGTAGTGTTATATGAATGTACTTACAGATGAACTAGAATGATATTTTCAGAGTATTGTTGTTTGAAGACCACACGTCCATAAAAGTTAGGGATGATCTGGAGTAGTATTTCGTTAGCCCTTTTATGTGTGTGTAGTATTCTTATTTGCAGAGCACAGTAGTGCGAAGATTATGCCTGTATCCGAGGCATGATTATTTGAAGGGTTTCGATATACGCAAGGTACTTTTATATAGGGGGCACAATCTTATTAAGCGTAAGAGTATATCCGCAGTAATATGTAGTGAGCTAAAGGTATGTGCCCCGAATATTACTATGGGGTGGATGAGACATTGGACGTTTCGTTATTTGAATAAAACCATTGTTTATACTACACTGAGGTCTTCTCATCTGCGGTACCTTATTTTTGAAAAGGTCAAAATCCCGGCTGTACTATAGGGACATCACAGTCTTACCAACTCCTGTGATGTATCTGCAGGAGCATTCCTTGAGGAGAAGCGGTATCCTAAAAGTAGTATTATAGGAACACTACTGTCCTGCGTGGAATATCATGGATGTTGATAAAATTAATGTTACGAGAATAGCTTTGACGAAAGGATACGAATATCCATAGCATACAAACCACTTATCATTTTAGCAAGGGGAGAAGAGAAAAATGAACTAGAACAAATGCTCAAAATGAAGTTTATACATTGAAGGTAAAGCGACATTGGGCACAATTCTGCATCTCAGAGGAAACATAAATATATAGGGTAGAACCATATAAGTGCTTTAACAGTATCAACGCACATAAACAGGAAGCTGAAAGGAAACATGCAAAGGGAAAGTAGCACCATATAACGAAAAAGGATAAAGGTAACGTAACAAATAAGAGTACCTAAAGCAATGTTAACACACAACAAATGAACCCGAAGGAAAGCAGGGTGAACACGAAAGAGTAAACTTACGGTAAAATATGAGGTGGGATATTCACCGGGCCCAATACCGCATGAAGTAAAAGAGGAGTTTATTGCCAACTTTCATGTCTCAGAATATACGCGATTATTCGCAGTTAGAGAGAAAGATACATAAGTACGAAATTTGTTACCTATATTAATTGGTGTTCTAAATCTTCTTCTGCTTGTATTAAGCGTTATGGCTTGAATTAAAAACTCTACAATTTTATTTGTTGCCCCAGGATGTAATATCCTATGATACCCTTTGTGATTTTATGCATGAAAATATATAATTGCTTAAAATAGATTTATTTCTTCTTTGAAGTTTTAGAAGCTTCCTTAAAAGCTATTTTGTTTTTGTAAAAATATAACGCAATTTCTGGTGTGAATTCTGGAGGAGTTATCACATTCGGTGCCTCTACGGTTAGTGTAATGGATTCTCTTTTTGTTTTATCTAAAATCCTAATCATAAGATATCTATATTGACTGCCTGGGTCACTAGTGGGCAGAGGTGTAACATGGAAGCTGTGTTGTTACCTGTATATTCTGTGTTGCCCTGATTTCGAATATAACCATCCCAATTCTTTGGATCGCATTACTGATATGACTTTGATTTTAGTTTTTCTATTCCTTTGCAAAATATGAGCAAAATGACTATGAGAATAACCTCTTAATTTTGAGACGTCCTCCCCCTTTTTCTATATAGCAGTATTTTGGCAATGGGGAAACTCATTGAGAATGAATAAAAGCAATAAACCACCCTCTTACTCATGTGATGTGTGGATAAGTTCCGCCAGAGTGTTATATATAAATGAACCGTTCATGAGTTAACAAGCTAGAGTAACCCATCCTGTTAGAGAGAAATATGCCCCGAGAACAAAATTATATATCAATTTAAAAGGGACGGGTTTGACTCAAAATGGAAGAAGGAGAAAGTGACGGTTATTCCTAAATAGAATGAAACCTAGGGAAGAATATAGACAACAGGAAACAGGCGGAATGTGGAGGAAGATATAAAGATGCGGAGCCTACCCATAAGACTTGAACGCCCCCATACTTGAATACCCGAAGAAAGAAGTGCAGCTTCAGACGTGAAACTACATTTAAAGGAGGTGCAAAGATTAGAATGTGAGCTGAACATATGTTTTTTTAAGGAGTTATGCACAACTGAAATTCGTATTTCACTAAATTTAATCAAAAATCCAGAGTATCATACTTTAGATTGAAAGTTTTCATCAAACGAACCTAAGCGTACACTACAGTATATGTTGAGAGCCACCAAGCTGCGTATGAACCCGACTGTATTGTTCCATTCCGGCAGAGTAGAATTATTCTGAAGCCACAGAATATGGAATTAGTCAGATCCACAAACCCTTCAAAAGTTAAGGATCATAGGTGAGTTGACGAGACTTTAATATTCGCGCGCTTTATTAAGAGCAATACTGAAGACATTCTGTGGTACCATTTATGACTTGTATCAAGTCTTATTCCCGAACAATCCTGTAAAAAATCTTTGAAACTGCCGCCCATAGCATAGCAGCAGCTACGTTGCAATACTAAAACCTGCTATACTCTATATATCTGACAGCCTACACCAGCAGACTGATTTAGTTGTGAACTGGACGATGTGGAAGATTTTCCCCACCTCACTTTACCAAAATTACTATAGAAAACAAACTTGATCACTACACATCCTTATCATTCCGTCACTGTCTCCCAAGAATAATCCCTCCACAGTGTAATTAATGTGATAGGAATATTCTTCTCTATCACTGAAGTAATAGTCCTAAGAGATATATCATCTCCTTAAGGAATAACATATCTATGGATTAAGCTAAAAGATAAATCTGGGCATGTTACGAGGGTATGGGATTTTTTTATTTATTTTTTACAAGTATTAAGAAAAGGTTCATTTCCTATTTCATCTCAGCTTCCCATCTTGTTCTGTCATTTTAACTTTAAAAATTTAGCACAGGAGTATATTACCTACGGGCAACCTTATTCTTTAGGATTGAATAAAACGAAGAAGGTAATATAAGAGAAATCCAGGAAGATTTTATCGGCATAGTGAATGATTGGATTTATTCCGATTATTTGTTTCTTCCTTTCTCTCGTTCGGCTAATATTTAAGGACCAAAAATGAGGAGAAGGAAGATCTACAATTATAAGTCGTTTTCTAGTCCAAAAAATACAAATGTCGTGATATATTTTCTATGATGCCAACCGTATTAAATAATGAAATCATTATAAAAGGTATAATTAGTTCTTTATCAGAAGATATAGGGGTATATCACTCCTATTATGACAAAAGCAATCTATGATAACAGGATTAAAAATATTAAAATAAAAAAAAGAAAAAGTACTATACCCAAGAGACAAGCAAGTTAATGTCTCTAAAGACCCATAAGTATCATATGATATGAATGTACATTAATAATTAGTAAAGTTCTGAAGTTAATAAATAAAAGAGAAAAATTGACTAGTGTTCTATCCTAATCTGGATTAGATTTTCAATAGTGCCTAAGAAGAGAACAGGGGGACCCCGGGCCAAAATCAAGTAATTAGGTTACTAAAATAATAATTGTGGAATTATTGTCAAATCGAAACAACAGCTAGGCAGAAACAATTCCTACACAACCCCTTATAGATTATAGAAAGACATATAAAAAGAATATTTAGTCATTAACTCGCTTTCTCCAGTAGTAACAATCTTCCCTATATGAAAAATCGTATATATGAGTTCCTCAAGTACATCTGATAATCAGGTGCAGTTAGTAAATTTCTTAAAATCTCTATTAAAGGACGAGGAACGGTCACAGTCTAGGTAGCACGACCTTATCTTATTAAACTCCAGATCCTGAAAAGATATTAATATTTCCTATATCAGATATGGAAGAATGAAAAAATTTTTTAATTTATATAAGAGGAGCTGAAGTACTAGAAGGATTAATCTCTAAACTAAATAACAGGTAGACTCCCAGCGACATCACGAGACAATTTTCTCTGGCAACCCAGACCCCCCCCCAATCCCACCTCATGAGAATATGAATAAATCACCAAAGTTCCTCCCCATGCAAGAGAATAGACCGAGATGATGAGACTCGACAATATAAAGTGAGTCTTAATAACGAGCTCAACCCCCGCCACAGCACCTCCTCTCCTCAAAAAAAAAACAGGCTGAAACCAAATATCTCTAAAATCAGACTGAAGAGAAAAACCCACCACAACCCCCCCTTTCACTGAATAGGGATCAGAAACCCCAGGTGCATAAGCCATCCGGTTCCAGAAATTGACCGTTAAATTAATTATCCAAGACGAAAGAGCAATCCCCCTATTATCATTAGGCACCGACCCCCAAGAGTCAAGTACGAATCAGAATTTGAGCTCAACGAAGAGAGGGAAAGAAACAGCATCTCCCAGCTTCAGCTGGAACTCACCACTGAAACCTCATGATAAATTACAGCTGGGATCCTATTGACTAAAGTCTCCTGGGTAATCTAAAGGCATTCAATAAACACGCAATTTCGTCTTCGCTATAAACAACCGCCTGAACACCTCCAAACCGGAAGCCTAGGCAACTAAAACTTAATCACGGACGACAACTCCAAGACTGACACCAGAAAACTCCTACCGAAGTAAATTTCGGTGCCTCAAAGAAGGAACTTGAATAAAAGTGAATCTCCTCCTTGGACACTAAGGGGAACATCATGTTGAGGGATAGACGACGAAGGCGAAAACATGCTGACAAACAGAAACTGAAGCATGATAAAACGATCCACAATCCAAAAAAGCCAGTAAAAACAATAAGAAAAATCAGGATCCCCAAATTGTATTCCTGAGAAGGTACAACTAAACCCCCGAACGCTCACCCAGAGATGAAGAACCCCAAAAAAGACAAGGAAACTCTCGAATCTCAGGGAGTACCCAGCCTCCCCCAAACCAAACATATAAACTACGCCCCTCAGGTCAGTAGGAAAGGAGGACCAGAAGTAAACTAAGAAAAGGGAGCAAGTACCAGCCCAATTCACCTCCCAACCGGAGGGGGGACACCAACTACAGAATAAGGAGCAGCAGCTATGCCCCGAGAAAGCAGTCCAAAAATTCAGATGAGGGATAAGCCGAATGATAGCTGAAGAGCGCCTCTAACCAGAAAACCATGAACATTAAATAATGAAAAAAAAAGAATAAGGTAAAGTGCGGAACGCCCCCGAGGAACAACACCTACAATCCCCAGGTCAGGAACAACTAGAAATCAATCAACAACCAGAAGCCCCAGTAGAAACAGCCAGATAAAAACACAAAGCACGAATCTTCGAGTAGCCCCAAAGATCAAAATTCTCACCAGGGTGGGCAGATTAAGAACGATAAGGCAGGACCCAAGGTGACTATTAAAACAACCTACTAGGAACTGACCATCGAATCTGATATCTCCAGACGGGAAGGAAACCAAGCCTTCAAAATGAAGCTCCCAAGACAAAAACGAAACGTCTACCAGCAGGACCGTATACTAGAATGGACGCTAGCTCTTGAGGAGCTGCCCAGTAGCTAGACACAAGAAACTGGCCGAAGCTGGAGCAGACGAACAAACATCAACGAAAAAGCGGAGGAGTCTCTCCCCCAAAAAACAACAGGAGGAAGGAGGGAATAATTTAAAGACGAGGAACAAGAAACCCTAAAAACAAAACAGGAGCCCCCAGCATCACAAAGGAGGATAGGGGATTGAGCACAGTAGCTAACCAGAAACCGGGGTAAGGATAACTGGGAGAAATATCAGCAGGTAGCATGACCACCTCCTCCCCGACTCAACTAAAGCGATTCTCACCACAGACCTCACCAGGTCAGAAGAGGTTCGAGGCACCAAGAGACAAAAGAACTCTGATCAACCTCAAAAATCTGAGGTAGATAAACGGCAAGACAAACTGTAAACGCACCGGAAGCAACAACAAAGGACCAGATAAGCTAATGATGTGGCAAAACTTCTATCAGGGTAAAGCCGAAGCAACTGATCGAAGCAGGAACGTCCAATCCAAAACAGCTTGCTACCCGTAACATCCACTCGGGCCGAAACGTTAAAATTCCGTTAACAACTCAAGCCCGGAAAAGAAACCCACAGAAGGAAGTATTTCAAATCACTGGAGCGTCTCCATAAACCCTGCCCCCTACCACAAAATAGTCAGGCAAGAGGAACTTACGGGGCCACCTTCGGTTTAAAGGAACAAACAATGAAGCTCATGTCTCAGCTCGAGAGGGCCAGAGGGAGGATCCCCCGTTGAACCCAACCTTCCTAGGAAAGTTCAAGAAGTAGGGGATGAGTGACATAGGGTACAAGTAACCGAAGGAAGACGAGGCATCACCTTAGGACAAAGGGAAGGTGGAGCGATCCTGAGATGCGAGAACAGCTCGAAGAATCTGATTTCGAGCAGCAGGCGCCCACCAAAAACCTCCAGAAAATCACTGCACCCAAGGGATTTATTGCTAAAATCCAACTACTAAGCCGCACTAAACCGCTAAGAACAGCAAGACGTGAAGACGAATATGAGAACCTCAGGCCTAAAAAAGAGGGACGAATAAGACTGGCCGGGAAAACCCAAAAGGCTCACAGGCAGTCAAGAGAAGATAGATTCTGGGAATCTGTGTAGAACAAGAGCAAAAGTCAAAGGAAAATTAAGAAAGCAAATATCTCCCAAGTCCGTTCACGAAACCAAAGGCCCTTGTGGATATCTTCCAGCCCAAGACTAGGACTGGAACTAACAATCCAAAAGAAGACAAATCAACCAAGGCGGCAGCCGAAGAGAAAAAATTTCAAAATAGTCCCCCCAAAGCAACTCGAATCATAAGTCAAGCAATAAATCGAACAAAAAGCAGGAAGCTAATCTTCCAGTACCTGGAGCCACAAGTTAAAAGGAGTCTGTATAGGTGAGCATCCGCCAAGGAAGCTTCTCATACGCCTAGCCAATTCAAGACCAGCCAAACACTCCCAAGGACAAAATCCAAAACAGAGGAAAGCATCTGGAGGGAAGGAGATTCCATGGGCCATCTCTAAGGCCGGGACAAGGCCCCTGGGGCGGATAAGTAGTATACACAGAAAATAAGTGGCATATAAGAGGGAAAGAAAGGGAAGAGTAATTCACCGGGAAGGTCAGGCAGAACCCCCTACATCCGCCGACAACGACCAGACCGGAGGCTAAAATGAAGAGTGGGAAAACGAGTAGAGATAGTCACTGAATTAGACGTCTACGACAAGCCCGGGTCGGTAATAGGAATAACAGAGAAAGTGCCAAAGGAGAGACTTGAAGAGTGAAAGGATCAAGCATAAAAAAAACTGGGGATGTCGGGGCTGAAATTGAATACGGAGGCCCAGGCCGAGTAGCTTATGTTACAGTATCGGATTCGAACACTAATGCAGAAAGAGACGGAGTATAATGTCTAGTTCTGATTGAACCAACAGAGGGCCTTGCCCAGCACCAGGAGAGGTCCCAAGTAGGACAAGGAAACTACAGGACAATCTGGGGATTCATGCATGAAGCCTAAAAGAACCGAACGACGCCCCTTGCCAAGAGGCGAAATGGGAAATTTAATAAGAGGAAGCTAGGAAAAGTCAGATGAAGAACATCTGTGGTTCAAAAGAGGTACAAGAAGCTCCCCATAGTGGAAACAGTGGAGAAGAGTACAACGGAGTTGGAACCGAGACCAAGTGTAGGAAATGACGGAGACAAGTTTAAGGCGGAGCCAGAATGATGGAAAGGGGAGAAACGAAGAGAGGCTAAAAAGAGCACAGTCTCTGTCTTGGCATAAGTGAGAAGGACAGACAAGATGGACAACTTAAGTAACCGGAGAATAAACAATAGCTTCAGTAAGCGCCCCCCCACGGCGCAACCCCTGATAAGAGTAGAAGGAAACAGAAACCGAAAAAACCCAAAGGAGAAACGCACGTGGGGGAGAGCACGGGTGAAAACAGTAGCCCTAAGACTCCGCAGAGGGAGGTTAGGGAAGATATGGGCTAGGAGTCAGACACGAACATAACACTCCCCCAGGACCCAAAGTGACCCGGAGGCCGAGAACACCATCGGAAAGTTAACTGGCCGTCACTCCCTGAAATGGAAATCAGGCAAACAGAACACGTGACCCCAAGCCGTCTCAAAGCCAACGCGGGGGTAGAGACCGTAGGGGATACATTTGGTTAGGTGAGATATCTCCCCCCATCCCTCCCGCCTCAGAACCCAGTAGAGAATGAAGCTGAATGGGAACCCCAGATCACGGTTCTAGGGGAGACGTATAGGGGGAAAAATCCAGCTCGAGAATCAGTAAATGAAGCCTCAGCTGGGGATTGCCCAACAGATTGACTGAAGAGAGTCAGGTGAGGAACCCAAGGCTAGGAGGCGGAAGCAGCAGCACAATAAAGACAAGAGGACGAGTGAAGGACTATAACCGCAATCGGGTCATAGGACGAGTTAGGTAACAGAGTCTTAGAAGGGATAGCCGCCATAGTAGGGAAAAGAAACAGTAGCGGCGCCTCAATTGAACAGCTGGGAGGCTCCGGATATGATAAATAGCATCTTCACGGGACACTGCGGGAGGTTAGATAAGGACCTATCGACCGAGGTCTCAGACGATCTGAATATTCTAGGAGTGAGAGAAATAAATAACGTTAGAAAGAGCAGATGATCCGACTAAAAGAGACGAAGAAAAGGGAAGGCTGGTCGATGTTGCAACCGCACACAGCAGCCGACCAATGTAAACAAGAGTACCATAGGTATTGTCTAGGAGCCATAAAAGGATATCAGGACGCCGTTCCGGGATTCCTGGGGGATTGGGGTACAAATCTTGAGGAGATGACCAAAGCAATTGACTGGAATAAACTGAAGGAAGGTGAGGATGGAATGATGAAATCGATGATTGGGTCTGGGGGGGATAAGTATGAGTGGGCAGGCCTTTTAACTTGTGTGATGTATGAAGCCATAAAAGTTCAAAAAATAGATATAAAAGCCAAACACCCCCTAGGGCCCGTATGGGACAGACATTGTTGGCCGAAGTTATTAAAAAGAGGCACCACAGACAATTGGGATCAGGGCGCAACAGGACAGAGCATGTTAAAGGCTGTAGCATGTTTAATGAGAGCTTTAATTGGATATGATCGTACAGAACAACATAACGACGACGGAATAAGGAATAGGTGCCAGCCTATATGGGACAAAGTGGCATTGAGGTTAAGAATAGGGGAACAATCAGCAAGCCAGGATGGAGATGAACAGTTAGGACGATTCGTGAAGCAACTGAGAACCAACGAAACTCCTGGGGAGCCGGAATGTACGAGACTGGGGTTAATTTTAACCATATATTATGGTATGAGATCTTGTGCGGAAAGGAGTCGAGCTTATGAGTTAACGGGTCTGATTCGCGGAGGTTCAGAAGGGCTGAGAAGGATAGGTCAATGTCAATTTCAAGGGCAGACCCTTAGTTGTAAAGCAACTGACTCTCCTTCTGAAGGGACAAATCTAAATATTTGGACGACAACACAGCAGAGCCTCATTACGGGACTCCCCCCCGTTCCTCAGAAGGTGCTGAAGTTGACCGAAACAGATAGCGGAAATCCCCTACCCAAAGGGGCCCCCACCGCAGGCGCGTCAAGAAGCGATTTCACCTGGGTCAACAGTTGGAACCAACAGCAGAAAAACAAACATCTGGAAGAACAAAAATCACCGCTTTATGTGAGAGGACATGGAAACAGCGATGACTTGAGGCAAGAGTCCCGCGAACGCAAAGAATCCAGCGCAACCCGAACACCCACCTCCCCGAGGCCAGGCAATGATGAGGTTAACGTTGAGGTACAAACGAACCAACCTATTCAGGCAAGTAATGTATCGGAGTCAAGGGACCCCCGAAGCCCCCAGGGCCAGGAGTTCCCAACCAGGAGCCACGACCCGATGAAGTTAAAAGAGCAAGGACTCCTCAGCCACACACAACGACAAGAGACGACTAATGATAATCATCTAAACCAAGGTCAATTAGGACAAAGACATCTCACCCCAGCCGACCGTCAGACTGAGCTGGTAGAGATCGGGTTGGGTCCGAAAGTAGGATATGGTGTAGGAGGACTAATGGCAGGAGTCCTGTCGCTGGCGAGTCTATATGGTCTCTACAGGTTGTATTTTAAGAAACCCAGAAGGAACAAACCTTCCTTCCCACAGCTCAGCACGAGGGACAAATATGAAAAAGCAGGATTAAGGTACGTTCCTTAACCCGACGTTCCCCCAGGGCCACTTAAGGGAACAAAATATCAAAGCGTCACGAGTCTAAAGATACTAAGCACAAGTGGGGCTTATCCGGTCCCGAAGCCGCCAACATGGGGGCAGGTCATAGTTGATAGGAGGAACCCACGAGAAGCTGCTTAGCCCAAAACATCACCATATAAAGGGTAAATAACCCCCCAGAAACCAAGGAACCAGACCAAACCAGCCCCACGGCAGCTGGAAGGAGTAGAATTGGACTCTCAGGATCTCTTAAGATATGACTGCATGCCTCCCCGGACGGAAGAAATCAATATCTGACCGAAGGGTGCTTAGCACCTCAGCTACAGTCAAGACTCCACTGCATTCAATCTCCAACCGGACAAGGGACAGCGGGGGTGTAGCAGAATGTACGCCCTTCGGACTGGAGTCTTGTGTCTGACCCAATTAAGGGGTTCCTCACTATGAGAGAGAGGCCGACATGAAGGCCTAGATCAAAAATCAATTGGCATCCGGTGGCTAATGATCAAGTCTAGGAGGTAGGACGGGGGCAGGTAGCGTCCCTCCCGGATGCACTGTGGGGCGGACTATAGGAACAGATCCTGGGGAGTAATGATTCAGGGTTCCTACTGTAGAATGACGAACACACGTTGAGGAGTGTCGCGTCTGGAGGTCGAACAGCTGCATCGGGGGGTTAAGTTCCGACTTCCCATATAAGTTTACGGTTGAGCGTTTAGGCATCGACCTCTCGCCGTCCCTATTCCGCGTTTTGGGGTTCCAAGGTTAAGGGTTAGAACTTGAGATTTAGGGTTCGAGGTTTAGGGTTTGCTTTTTAGTTGTCCGGTTCGGGGATAGGCGTTTAAGGCGTAGGTTTTGGGTTCAGGGTTTAGGGTTTCAGGGGTTATGGTTTAGGGTTTAGGTTTCAAGGTCTAGAGTTCAGGGTAAGAGTTTAGGGTCTAGGTTTAGGGTTCAGGGTTCAGGTTCTAGGCTTAGGGTTTCAGGGTTTAGGGTTTAGGTTTCCTGGCTCAGTTTTCAGTTTTCAGGGTTCAGGGTTAGAAGTCATGGTTTAAGTTTCAAGACTTATGGTCTTAGGGTTCAGTGGTCAGGGAGTTGGGGGCAGGGCTCAGTCTTCTGAGTTACGGGTTATGGTTCTGGGGTTAGGGTTCAGGGTCCTCGGTTTAGGTTTTAGGCTTCAGGGCTTTGGTTTCAGGGTTTAGGTTCAGGGGTAAGGGTTTAGTCCCCTGGTTCAGGGTTTAGGGTTTAGATTTGGGGCCTATGGTGCAGCTTTTACGTGGAAGGATCAGGTTCAGGGTCAGGTCTAGTCTTTAGGGTTTAGTTCCTACGGTTGATGATTCTGGGGATCAGGCTTAGGTTTAGGGTCAGGGTTTAGGGGTTAGGGGTTTAGTATTCATGTGTCAGGGTTTAGGTTTGAGGGTTTAGGCTTAGTGCTTAGGTGTAGGTTTAGTGTCTATTCTTTAGGGTTCAGGTTTTAGTCCTCAGGCTTAGGGTTCAGGGGTCAGGGATGAGTTTCAGGGTTTAGGGGTCAGTGTTTAGGTTTAGTTCTAGGGTTTAGGCTCTCCTTTTACGGTTTTAGCCTTAGGTTTCTTGGTTTAGTGATTAGGATTAGGTTTAATGCTCAGTCTTTACTGCCTCCGGGGGACTTTTCACCTTTTACCTGTTACGGAACAGTCTGTTATGTTGCTGGATTCTTGTTTAGGGAATCCCATTTCAGGTGGTATACCCTAGTGGTCACGGCCTAGGATCTTGGGAAGATCCTGCCTCCTTATATTCCTTGGATTTTATGTCATGTGGTATCTGTGACGATTTGGGTCCTTAGGGTCAGGTGTCCTTTCCTAATCCTCAGGTCAGTTTTCTCTGTTACGTCCCGTTTGTTTTTTTGCTTCGGTTGTCCCGGATTTCTTTTTAGGACTTAGATTTGGTTTCTGTTTTATTCCTTCCATTTTCTTTCTTGTGTAAAGCGTATTTCGGTTCAGCTCAACCTGGAAGGTCGGGGTGGCCCTGGGGCTTCCTTGTTTAATCTTTATCTTCTTGAGTTCAAGCATCTAGTTGTAGGGACTACAGGCAGTGGTTCCCCTCCAGGGGCGAGAGGGTTGCTGTTAGGGATTTATATCTTATAGACCCTGGGGTCAGGGGGCGTCGGGTCGTTTTATTGATTATCCTTTCCTGTCTATTTCTCTTTTGTTCTGACTCGGATCTTTGGGGGTTAGTTGCTGCTGCTCTGTTGTGAGTTTCGTCGGATTGAGGGGGTAGGAGAGGGGGGTTTGACGAGATTTTTTGGAGTTATTCTTCATTTCCTATTTTTCCGCTTTAGGTGGCGGGTCCTTATGGTGCTTGGGTATTGATCAGGGAGTTAGGCTTTGGGAGATAGTGGCTGCCTGGAGGTTACTTATTAGGTCCTATTTCGTATTGATTTGCCTAATGGCTCTACTCTCTAGGGAGGACTTTTTTGCATTTAGTGGTTAGGGATAAGGGAGCAGTTTGTAGTTTCTCGCAGTTAGAGTTCAGGGACTTGTCTTTTGGCTCTATTCTCCCAGCGTTGTTTCTCGTGATGAGAGTTGATAGACCGCGTGGTTTTTCTCCTATTGGGGAGGCCTTCAGGCTTCTGATCTTCATTTTAGATTTGTGCCTTTGTTATTTACTTGTCAGGGTTTAGCTGTCGGATCTATTCTGTAGGCTTTACGCTCATTTTCCTCTATTGGGTCTCTCCTGATGCGAAGGTACTCTTCCTCCCTTCATATTTACGCGTCACCATCTATTATACACGGGGTAAGCCTTAGGGTTGATACTTTTGTTCCTAGGCTTGGTCTGGTTTGTTCTCTTCTTTTGTTCTGGCCTCCTATTAGTCGTTGTCATAATTCTTCGGCTTAATGTTTTGTTGCTGATTCGGCTGTCCTACCTCTAGGCTTGTTTCCCTACGGTTCCTTTATTTGCTTTAAGGCCTTAATTTGCTTCTTCTTTTTCTTCTATAACCTGTTTGGTGTAGTTTTGTTTAGCTTCCTCATTTGACTCACTCCTTTGGGCAGCGGGTATAGGGAACCCCTCTTATTTCTCAGTTTTTAGCTGTCAGACCCTATCCCTTCGTGGGTATGGCTCTGTTTCATATTTAGCCTGTCTTAGGTCATTTCTTGTTTGCTTTCATCCAAGACGGACTTTTGGGGGGGTTTTTTAATTGTAGGACTGCCGAGATATGCTCGCTGGCTCCGATCCGTAATTTTCCTGTTTCAATGGCTACTCCTCCTTCTTTACCTCTTGAATGTGATCCTGACGACTGAATTGATCCTGGCTAATGCCTGTGGGGGTGTCCTTGACAGATTTCATCATGTCTTCCCTTTCTGTACGCCTTAGGATTAGGGGCCTGCTGTGGGGTTCTTATTCGGTCGTGATGAATCTTTAGGGAGTGATGATAACCGATTTTACGTATCAAAATGAATTCGCCTTTATAATTCTTTGATTTTAGTTTTTACTAAAAAATAACTATCAATACAGTAAATGAGTTAGCCTGTATATCTACATATTTATGCATTTCCGGAGGAATTAGAAATAATTCCTCTATTCTTTAATGAGATTACAGCTACTGATTCCTAATAAGCCACATAATATCTCTAATATCTTAAAAAAACAAAACAAAATAAAAGGAGCAAATAAGCTAATTCGAATTCGTCAATAGTAGCCCCTGAAATAATCATGGAGGATTTTTGGCATCACTGGAAGACAATCATATATACGTCCTTCCTGTGAAGTCGGTTGTATCATGTACTGAATCCTACTAGACTTTTCCTTTATCATGTTTCCGATTGGATTTTGATTTGGAGCTGTTCTTGTATTTAACATGACTATTATTGGAATGCCTTTGTGCTATTAAGACTGGGTCACTTTTAATGAAATATTATCTACAAATATAATAATATGTCTTCTGTAGTCATCGATTTAGTGGTCCTTTCCTCCCCCTTGATTTGAGTATGGCCTGTTTAAGAAATTAAACACATCCCTCTCTATCAATCGGGTTCATCTGATAATGTATACATAATGGGAAAAGGAATATGCATCAAGATTATTTCATATATACAGGAAGGTTAAAGTTTTTTCCGGGTAAAGAGGGTAAAGACGCATGTGGGGTGCAGAGAAATGAATAATGGAATTCCTCTGTCTCTATCTATTTCGCCCTTAGACCCCTATAGATATTATATATATTTATATATATACGGAGCTTTCATTTTCGTCATGGCTTGTTGCGGGAGAGGAAGTCATCTCTTTCATGAGTTGCGCTTAGAATACTATGATCACATGGCTTAATGCTGAACCCCCCCCCAATGATTTCTTCGATATTTTGGTGTATTTTTTCTGCTTAGATTGGCGACTCATTGAATTAACCGATTAAATCTTCCACATAATATAAAGGCGAGATGTGTCACATCACGAAACTTTTATGCACATTATAATATTAAGTGTTTCTCACAGAACAAATCCAGGGGCGTAAGAGAAATAATTTGTTCAGATAAAAATACACTATGACTTTACATGTCTGATTTCGGTCGTCTTGCAAACGAAAGAAAAAAACATATACGGCTTAGATCTGCGCCATTAACAGATAAATAGTTATATACTGCAGTAATTAATTTATCATTAAGGAAGACACAGAAGGAACAAGTTGTTGGTGGTCAAAATTTCTTCATACAATGAAGTGGCAATGAATGTTGCGCCTGAAGGGATTATAGAGTGAGAAGTACAGTTGAATACACGATGTGCATAGTGGCACACTCGCAGTTCGGTATCTGACACTCCACTTCGGAATATCTAGAAACAGGTATCCGCAAATTGTCGGCCTCTTGTGTTCTATTATCCTTAGGTGCGCCCTATTCATAATTAGGAGTTCCCCTTCAGCTCAGAGAATCTCTTCTGCTGTTTGCTTCCACCTAAGTTGAGGACTCTTCTCATAAAGTAGTCACCTAATTCCATTTCATCAAACCCAGATAACACGCCATCATCAGATTCAGAATGGGTGGAACTTACATTTTTATCTGAGTTTCTTCCTCTCAGACACCCATCTCCATTTAACTCCGAGAAGTTCCTCTGCTTTATTGGGGGCATTATCTCGTTCTCCAGGCGGGCTATTTCGTGCGACAAAATTTTTAAAATAATCTGGAACGACAGGTGGTTTACACATTAGTCATATGTATATTATCTATAGTCCATATGTATAGACCGCTTTCTCCATATAAACATCCCAAAAAAAGGTACATTTGATCCAGGGTAAGAACAAAATAAGAAATTTCTAGAGGCTTCTATTATTTCTTCAAGAAATTTCTACTCCATATAGCTTCCTAGTAGCAACATATTAGTGGCGACAACGAGAAGTGAAACTGAGCAGGAGCGAAAAAAGGGATCTTCGGAAGTTAAGGCCATGTGAGGTCCTGTTCCCGGCTTCAGGGGCGGGAGAACGTTTTTTGTTCTTCGTGTTATTCCTAGGTGAGCTTTCATCAGCCAAAGCGGAATTGGATTGGCTGAGAAAAGCCATAGTAGCTTAATTTAATTCCTGTGGTGCATATTAGTATACATAAAAAAGGCTTATTACGTGGGCGAATATTGTTCTAAATATATAACTGAGGTGGGTTTTGTCTTGTTATCATAAACTGCGTTAAAATACGTTGAAATATTTTAAACTACCTTCAAATACGGTGTAGTAGGTTTTAAACTGTTAAAATATGTAGTAAAGAGTACTTCTTAAATAAGTTTGACAA
>NW_008481868.1:25341-56050 GCF_000524495.1 Plasmodium inui San Antonio 1
AAAAAAAAAAAAAAAACAGCAAGTCGAACAACTAAATATGAAATGGTTCCTCCCCTAGGGGGTAAACCCCGTGCCACATTTATATCCCCATAGCCAGTAAGAGAAAGGAAAGCAACAATGGCTCAACCAATTAAGAGCGAAGGAAATATTAATCCTTTCAAAAAAAGGGACGTGAAAAGGGGAGAATCATTTTTTTTCATTTTTTAAAATTCTTTCTGTTCATCGGCCATTTTGATGAGTTCATGACAATGTGTGTATGCATGCGACTTCTATGGACACTTAAACTGAGTTAACTAACCCAGGGCGAGATAAAGAAAAAGAAGACACACGAGTTACAGAAGTGTATTTATTTGCTGAACGCTACGTTGTTGTTGAGGCTTTCACATAAAGGCGTCTCCACAAAGTGGACATGCATCGCTATTTTTTAGAAATTTTTCTCTAGTTCCAAATGCATCCTATATGAATAACGGTAACATAAGAAATGGCTTTCTTTACGTCAAGGGACCATCCGTCTTTCTTCGCAAAATATTATGCGGCCTATCTTTATTGTCACACCTGTATAGAAGTAAACATAAGGCATATTGGGAATCATGTGTTCGGCATTACGGGAGGGACAACATTACCAATGCACTGAAGCTACATCTCTGGCACGTGTTGTAAGGATGCTCCTTTCCCCCTCACCTGTTTAGAGCGACACTCTTTTATTCGGCAGGAACGTCACAGACATCTGATTAAATCGTAGTAGCAAAAATGCTAACTCGAATAGCAGCATCATAATGAAAAAAGAAGAAAAAAAAGAATCTGAAGGCTTATTAATTTTTCTTGTATACATCATAATCCTATGTGGCTAAGATGTCGCAACTATGGCCACAGACAGATGGTGACTCAATTTAAAGTGTCTCCCTTTGCAGAGAATACAGTGCTTACACCCAATTAATCCTACAGCCACAGATTATTTATTAACCCTCCTTTAGCAGTCATTATGCATATAAATATGTATACGTGTTTTTTCTTTTATTCTACTACCTCTTCGAGGTTATACCAATTTGGAATCCTTTCACTTCTCCCCACAGGGGGAAGAGAATGATGAGGATAAACATGAGGAAAGGCATGGACACATACCAGCATGAGAGCATAAAGGCATTAGAACAGAAGGAAATCCGCAAATTTCCTCGTCCGAATGACAAATCCCATCTGTGTTTACCAGCCGAGTGAAATATGCGCCCCTCTCAGAGTTCCAGGAGAAAATAAGGTCGCAATAAACTGGGCATTTAAAAGGATAACATGTGAGGATGAGTTAATCAATGCATAATTAAAGATAACTCCACATTTTAACACACCCCTTCCAGTATGTTAATCAAAGAAATACATTTTCATTTACATGAGGAGGCCCCTGATTTGTTAAACCCTTGTGTTCATTTTATCCCCGTTTTATTACTAAAACAGAAATGTGATTATGGATGATGGCCACACTCATATGCTAGAAGTGTAAGGACTTAGCAATCCCCAGCCGTTACACAAAGCTTTATTCGCAGCAGTATACTGAAAATTCATGTATACTTATATGCACATTTTGGCCCCTCTTTTCTTTTTCTTGTTTCGTGGCCCACGGGGGTACACAAGTGTCTTCACAAAGGAATCAGAACTTTGGGCTCTTCTCTCGCAATTAACACTATTTGTGAGTGGAGGACGTGAAAAAATCCCGAAAAATGATGCTTATCTTCATTGGGTCAGATATCACCGAAATTGGAAACATTTCACCACATGTGTTATAATGCCCTCTTCAAGGGAAATTAGCATTATTATTTCATTTGAACAGCACTCCGGATACATAGAAATGAAAAGGCAGTCACAGGGAGGAGTTTTCGCTGGTGACGCACTACGTAGATCACAACAACCGCTCATAGTCATGAGCGCAGGCGTAGCCACGTCCCCAGTCAATACCTAAGCTAAAGGGAGATTTATCTTTGACGCCCTTCAATCACTTTTTATGCTAGCAAGAAATGCTACGGTTAAAAATAAAATAAAATAATTGCCCTTCTGCGCATTTTTTATAGCACGGGATTTATATCTAATTACAACTCGCCAATTGTATAGCATGCAATACAGTCGCGCTAAAAGGGACCTCTCATTTTTTTCCAAAACGAGACTAAATTGTAGATGCCTGAATTAGAAAGCGCGTTATCAAGGAGAAGGAATTTTTGTCTTTTCTAATTCTCTATACTTAACACGTGTGTAGGATGTAAGCCCTTTAGAGTCATCTGACTCAACTGTGTATGATAAATTTGAATGCCTCATTTTGAAGTTAACAGACTGGGTCAAGAGAAGAAATTCATCTTTATCTTCAACTTAAATAATACACTAATTATGGGGCTACACCGAGTTTTTCGACATCCCCTAATTTGGGTGTAAATCCATCTCCACTTTGCATTACCTCTTTTGCTACACCTCCTTCAAAGAATAAACTCATTTGTCATACTGTATATAATAATAAAGGGAAAGATGTTTGCATAATTTCATCAATCTACCTCTGCAATTTCGTATTTAAATTTTTCATCTTATTGTTTTTTCGTTACCCCCCAGGGGTCGTAATTTGCACCCTTTGAAACCCTCAGTTCTCCTTTCCCATAATGAGGAGTTCCTCTATGTTTCCTTCTCCTGCGCTACCTGTCATGTCTGCCTTCAAGTTTCTCCATGGAGCACCAGCTCCTTGTATGCGTTAATAAGGGCAGAAGTATTGATTTATGCTCACGTTACCACACCACAACGTTTATTACCTAGGTGTAACGTTAAAGTGATAATCTGAGCGCCTGTTTACTAAGTTGTGCTCCTCTTAGACGCTTCATAATAAAGAGTAGTCGGTTTCATATATATATGCCCCTAATTGTACGCGGAATTGCTACCGCGAGGTTAATTTCTCAGAAGAAATTAAAGCAATATGAATGCCACCAGGGGGTTACGCACATCTTCACATAAACTAGGGGAACAGAAGGGGGAAAGAGATTTCCAACATCCTGCTTGTACTAACTGTCTGAAGATCACTCTTTTAGTCTTCCCTTTGCTTCCCCCTCTGGTAAGTACGAATTCTTACATATGTATGTTTACTTCCGTCCCTGCCAATTAGTGCAAACTTGCTGCACATTCTATCTACGCCTATCACTCCGTGCGATGGCACTAACCACCTTTAGGGCAATATCTTCGCCTGCTTTTTCACTATATTCTACCATATAACTCCCTTATCAGTCGGGTACTCCCCCAATAAAGGTTCAAAAGTAACAGAAGCAGCTAAGCTCAGAAGTCACGACTCACGCTATGGGAGTAGACCAAATTTAAGCGCGTCCATCGCAAGCTTAAAAAGGTGCTTCACAAAGGATAGCAGCGCAGAAGAGACCCCAAAGGAAGTCAAGGAAAAAACTGGAGATAAGGGACGAAATGTTATTCGAGAAAATTGCAGCACGCTTAAAGGAAAATCTGAAAAAATATATATGGAACAACATGGATGCATAAAGATGAGGTATGACCCAGGAATAGATGATCCAATTGTATTGCCAATTACACGATTATCTGAGAGGAAAATTTCAAATTATGCTTCATGAACTGTGGGTTTGAACTCTGTCATTTCCGAAAGAGAAGAAATTAAGAGAGGAATCTAGATCCAAATACTCGTAGCAGTCTATAGTGACATCCTGATTAACAATTTGATGAAAATACCTCGGAACGATTTAGTCCACTTTTTCAACTATCTAAAGGAAGAATATAATTCTATTCATTAATTTAAGAAATATATGGTGAATAAAAGAAAGAGCTACCAAAACTTCACATCGGAGAGGAAACTAATGTGAGAGCCTATCTTTGGCAATCAGTTGAAAAAGAACTGACCGCGAGGAGTGTGCATAATCATTATAGCTCTGAAGAAGGGGGAACCCCAAAGAGGACGGTCTGATTAAATGAAATCGAAGGGTTGGGAGAACAACACAGTTTGCAGACAGGGTGAGCTCCCTCATTAGGGGTGGTGCAACACTCCTGACATCCGATTCATCTTTGCCGCTGTGCTATATTTGCCATCTTCCTAACTGGCAATTCACTTTTCTGAGAAATTGCTCTTTTCTGGATAATTAAAATCTAATGAATACTCGGTGCCCCCTAACGATGCCTCCCCGTTTTGACACCTCGTTTACTGCTAGTTTGTCTTGTGCCCCAAATCGACTTCTTTTGTGATTTTTATACGCCATCGCTTTCTGCTAATTTCTCCGCCTCTTTGTTCACTTTGGATCATTTTCCGTTTCCTTCGGGATAATTCCACTGCCCATATTGCTTCAATTAACATTTAACTCCCATGCTGAATCCGCACGAAGCACATTTTAATGTTCTGTCCTTTTTTAACGTGGAAATAGTGCATTCATACACTCCTGAAACTTCTACTGACCATTGTGCACTTTACATGACTGTAAAGTTATGGATGAGCCTTTAATGAACTTCGAGAGACATTTGTCGTTTTTTCGTTCAAAATATGTTGCTTTATGCTGAAGCGCGAAAAGACGGGGACATTTTCCGCTGGAACTTTAGTAGCCGAAGGTGATATAACATGACGCTTGGAGGAATTGAGACATTTAAGGTAACACATAGCAGATGGAAGTCAGGTAATACCTCCAAGGCGCGGTGGATGTCAAAGTGCACAAAATGGAGAATGTTAAATGAGGGCCTCCACCAAACAGTTGACATCTCCAACTGCAAGTAAGGACGCATTATGTGCAACTTCTCTTGTAATTCAGATTTCTAACCAGACTGTTTTAAAAAATTAACAAAAATAAAATGAAGAAAAATACCGCTTCTATGGACTACAATTCCTGAGCCCTTTTCAAAAATCCCTCTTTTTCATTTGCCAAATGAGGATGCTCGAAGAATTAGAAAAATTAGTAGAAAAATGAATCCCCAATCACACACACAAGCTTTCGCGCAAGGTAACCTAAATGATTTGCAAAAAAAACGCGGCGTCAGAAAATATTTGGCAAATAAAAAACGGTTCAGTTCATCTACTTCATTTTGTTTTTTCACTCAGAATAGTCTGTTTGCACGCCGCGCTTGTGGGAATCTATTGTAGAAATTTATGTAATGAACACCCCCTTGAGATAATGCAATACGCAAAGAGAGAAAAAAAAAATCATAATAACTTGACTACACCAGAACTGTCTGTACACACTTATGTGCCAATGAGAAGGAAGTACGTTCTGCTCAGCGGACAATTTTTCCCCCCCTCCTAGTGTAATAAAATACATTCCAAAAAATAGGTATCCATATTCTGCAAGCACAAATTATGCGGCTTATTTTGGGGAGATATTTATACGAAGCCTGGGTACATGAAAGGGACAAAAGTACGTGTGGAGCTCTCAGAAAAAAAGAAAGGAAGACATTTTCATTTTCCCCTCTTTCAAAAATACATTCCTCATCTGAACATGAAAACGTGTCTACTGTTTTTGCGCATAACGCAGCAGTAGTTAGAACGTGTGGTATCAAAAGAATGACCCTTGCAGAATTCTCCACCCTGTGCGCTCTTCGCCAAAAATATTGCGTATTCTCCCAAATCGTAGGCATAAAGGGAAAACCTGCTGCACAAGTAACCGCGAATAGACAAGTTTACTCTTCCAGCCTTCTGCTTTCCCCACACAAAATTAAGGTGCTCGTAGACTTCTAACAAAGATGAAGGCAGAAAAAACCGTATGAACGTAGCTACGCCGACCCTGTAATGAGTGCAGTTAAAACTTGAACATCTCTAGAGAAGACGAAACGCCTCCTCACCACGCATCACACAAGAACAGCGCTATTTGCTTCGCACAGGGAGCGCAGACGAATGCTTTTAATCTAAGTAGTTGAATGAAATAGTAGAGGCCTTTATAATCTGCTCAAAAGGACTGAATTTCAGCACGCCTCTACTAAGAAATCAATAAAAAGTTGTTTTAGAAAAAAAAAGAAAATCACTGCACAAAAATTTTCTATGATTCTACTCTCACAAAATAATTACGAATTTACTATGCAACATGTAAACATTAAACATGAAATTTCTGTAATGCATTTATATATAAGTGTAAACAATTATATATATACATAGGTGAAGGATATTTTTTCTATTCTTCTTTTTAATTTTAAAAATATATATATATATTTAGAAGTAAAAGCTAAGATGAAATATTAGAATGAAGAAATGTTCGCAAAATATCAACCAAAAAAAAAAAGCAAAAAAAAGGGAAAGAAAAAAAAGAGAATAAAAAAGGGAAAAGAAAAAGGCAAAAAAAAAATAACTAAAAACAAAAAAAAAGAACAAAGAGAACAAAAAGAACAAAAAGAAGCCAAGTAAGAAAAGAAAGAAATAAAGGGAACACTACCAAAATCAGTAATATATATATGTATGAACGACTCATACATAGTTATTTAGGAGAGTGTATCACATTCCTGTCAAAAAGAATGAGGACGCTCCCCTTACCCGTTTTGTACACCGTGCTGTTCTGTTGGATGAATATATAAGGACGCAGAATAAGGCAGGATAATCTGGACATATCGCAATTTACAGATCCCAGGACAGAGGGGAGCAACTTCTTATTGAACAAAGTAAGGATTTAAAGAAATATAACTGAACGCGGAGAATGTCATTTTTCCTGCACATCGCCAGACACCATCGGACACCAAGGGTCTCATAATGAAAATAGAAGCAAGAGTTTTCCCTGTGTTTACACACATTTCCATATGAGGCAGCGGTTATAATAATATATCCATTCTGCCAGAATCAAGGAGACATCTTCATTATGACAGTGTCCCTCTATCTCCTACGTCATATTATCATCTATCCTTAGAGTAAGAGAGGCCCCCTATAAAGGCACCATATTCCTGAATGTATCCTGTCTCTGTCAAATTTGATGAATCGAATTCTTCAGACATGGAATTGAGAACTCTTTCTTTTTCCATTTCGACTGTAGAAATAATGTTTACGATTGATACAGTAATTTGGGGACTACTTGTTCTTTTATTGCAACAGGATAAATCCGTAGGAGATGCCATAAGTGCCATTTATGTTTGTAAAAGAAGGATACTTGTGCTTATAATCACGACATCGTCGCAGACTTATCGGTTATGCAGTATTTTAGAATCTCCAATCTCTTGCTGCTGTGCATTTGAATATATGTCTCTTTCGCCTCTTATTATTTTCAACTTTTTATTTTTTTCTTCAGGGTATCCAATCAGAATATGAATTCTTGTGCGACGGTTTCTGCAGAAGTGTCCGGTTTCAATTAGGCGTGTTCATTAATTGTAATGTTATATGGTCCTGTATAGTATAGTGCGCCCAAAAGGATAAAAAGTCGAATATTTCATGGTTATAAGTAAATAAAAGAACTAAGCCGTAACGTATTTCCTCCTCCTGTAAAAGTGTTTTTACTTTTAGTGATAACGACTATTTCATAGGACAAATAAGTTGAGTATCCTTAAGCACGCTGTAAGAGGATGAGTACAAATATTGAATTCTGCATTTCCCATCTTGACATTTCCTCCGCGCTTCATTCTGCGAAGAAATCACCCGTGGGGCTGTGGGGAGGAATTGTGCATATAATTGCGGATGAAATACTTTTCCCAACTCAGATTTTTATCAGATACTCAGTCAGATTAGGTCTGTTTCCTCTTTTATGTGTGCTCTATGGCAACTGCGAACAGCACTGTAGTTTATTATCTTGTGAATTGGTCACATATTTCAGCTATATACCCTCCGTATCTCTGGAGGCACATAACCTCTTCCTTTCCCAGGTGGTAGCCTGTGGCATGGATGATGCATCCTGTATTTATGAAACTCGTATCAGGTCCTGCTGATCTATTTCATTGGTATGAGCATCCTTCCTATGCAGCATGTATCAGTGTTATATTTCGCCTTAGAGCCTGTGATTTTCCACCATGCCACTATCATTGTAATCACTGTTCCCGTATAAATGGTTGTACTCTGTTCCTTATATCAGGTTTTTAGACGTCTGTGCTCTATACTCCGGAGTCCTTTTCTGCTGTTCTGTTAGTTGAAAACAATTCTGTCTATACCTTTTATGTATCGGTCCTCCTCTATATTTCGGGAGTCAGAGGAGTTCCCTAGGTGGCTATTCAAATACTACTCTACGACTTCTGAATATTATGCCTCTTCCCATTAATCCCGAAGCATGATCACTACGCGTATCGCCATTTCTTTTATTAGTGTTCTTTTTGTAAGTGCACACCACTTGTGGTTATATACCTCTGGAGGTGTCTCTTGACATTTCTGGGCGGATGTGTTACTTATTGCTTTAGGCATTACATGATTGGGCACCAGCCCCATGTACCGTCTGATAAATGGGTCAAGACAACTACTTCGAGTGTACGGTTCCTTACGTATGTGTTTCTCTGAAATCCACCTGTGGCATTAACTTCCGTTTGTGTGTAAGAAGGGACTATTTGTCTTCTTGTGTGATTTTTCCCGTGCCAGACACTATCTTAGCTTGGGGATATTGTCCTCTTCCTGGTTTCTCTTATAGCCCATAGATTTATTTCTTCCTTCAGAATCTATCAGAGATGTATTGGTTTGTACGCTGCGGAATATTCAACAGATGTTCCTGTCTATAGAGATGACGGTAACTGTGTACATCCCTCTTTATTAGGCCCTTCGGTTAGGTAATTTCATGTGTTAGACTTTCATTTCTCATGGGTTCATGGTCGTGTATTTTGAGAGAATATTATATCCTTAGTTCTTACTTCTCCTGTGTATACTGCCCCAGAAGTTGGGTACTTATATTTGCAACTATCTTCGGGACACATTGTTCCTTTTATTCCTGATCTATAAATTCTTTAAGGTGCCGCAATTTCGTATTAACTATTCATATTCCCGTTAGCACTATGGTAGGTCCCTAGTATCATATGATATATGCTCCGTTCTGTCCTTTGTCATAACGATACATTGCCGCAAGTATATGTATTTGCTCTGGTGCCCTCCCTTTCGCCTTTAGGGTTACATAGGGAGTCTTGGCACGTGTGTTGCCCTGGAGGGAAGAATTGGCACAGAACACGAGTTTTCCTTCCTGCAAAATTCTTTAAAAAGTGAGGAGTGTGTACTGAAAACCTTTTTTTTTCTTCGCATATATTTACATATATTCGCACTTTCATCAGAGACATTAAGAGAGTCAACAAAACCTTAACTGTCTCAATAATGGCTCAGACTATAATTAAGGGAATAATATAATACAGGTACTACTGCAGCGGCAACACAACCTGAGGAGGAGCTTGTTCAGATTCGTCGCACATTACAACTACATCTGGTTTCACCTCTTCATATGGGAGATAGATTCAGTATTCTATATTTTCTTCTTTCTTAGTGCACATAAACTTACATTCTCCCCCTGTCATAAGTTTTACCATACGATGCTATACTATTCATTTCTCTAAGAATTATTTATCCGCAATTCTATTTAACTAAATTTCGATTTTTTCGGCCGTTTCAATATATAATATGAGAAAATTACTTCTTCTGTGCTCATTCTCTTCTTTTGCCATTGGATGAAATTCAAATGCGGATGAATCAAATGACATAGACGCTTCAGACAGTATAGAATATACTCGCCTCGTAAAATACGGAAGCGTCTCAAATATAAAGAAACAACTAATATGCCGATTATTGTGGAGACGGACATTTCTTACAATCGAAGCTTCTACACTTCTGTACACATTTTCGCAATCCTAAGGACATAAAACAGGAATGGACATGCCAAAAGAATCTACTCCTATATAGTCCGTATATTTCCTAGATTAAAGACGGCACGCCATGATTCCAGTGATGTACTGATATAACACTTAAATGTTATATTCCATACATTAACATTCTCTACTATTTTAAGTATTTCACATGCTGAATTCATGGTAAAGATCTTATCCATAGTTTTATCATCTTATTATTCTATATATTTAAATATTTCCTCTAACCCTCAACCCAGAAGACAACATCTTAGTGAATATGAATATCGTCCTTTACTTCAATTTATACCTACATGAGAGTCCAGTATAGAAGGTAAGTCTTATCGTCCCCGTGAGATTCTGTTCCTATGGTGTGATTGCATCTTATGAGAAGTCCATGAACAGTAGGAGTTGGTGTTGTTGTATTAAGGAAAAGATGAATGACTTGAACATTTGACCTAATAAGTCGTGTTTTAGCATGGAGTTCGTTTTATTATATAATCTTTTTCCCCTCTTTCATCGTTACACAATTTCTGTGGAATAGCCGTTTTGAAACTGCGCCTTCCCCCCCTAGTGCATCACTTAAAATTTGTGCAATTCTCCTCTTCATAAAAATTAAGAGGACGCTTAATGGAGCCCCGTCAGACATCAATTAAAACTACTAATTTATGTGAAATGTGAAATAAACCTCCTGATGGGCATAACAAGTGGATTGTTTTTCTTATAGAAGAAGGGTTATCTATACATTGTACAATCCACCTTGCAAGAGCCCTTTAAATCTCTTACGCCTCGCAAAATAAGTTTCTGCCACAAATTTTGAACATTTAATGGGCAATCTCTTTTGGCATCGAAGTTGGTAGGAATACGGCACAGATGCAAGAAAAATCTCACTTTATCCACATTTTTGTCATAAGAAAGATTTCATTTTAATGTTTAGTTAATAACAGGTATAAAAAAATGGAGTCTTCTAAGAATCAATTTATTTATAAATAATAAAATATGCACATGTTCTAATGTATATGATATACAAATGCAATGTTAAGGCTTTATACATACGCTCACATATTTTCTAAGATATAAATGAGGGACGCATAGCTTCGTCTGTTTGTATTTCCATGATTCATCAACTCGGACGGCCATTGCACTTCACATATTATACTTAATTATTAGAAACAAAAAATTCTTTGAAGAATCCTTGTCTAACTCCTTATATATAGGCAGACTATTGTGTAGCACAAAAAACAACAGGACAATACAACAACAAAAAAAGCTGTATCTAATATGTATGGAGAATATACATATTCATATATAACGAGTTCTTAACGCTCCATACTGAGGAAACGAATATATTGATACAAAAAAAAAAAAAAAAATATGATGTATTCTGATAAGGTATCATATCGTATAGTATCATATGATGCAATATAACATAGCACCCCACCTTCCTAAGGGTAATCAAGTATGCCCCCTAAAACCCGAATTTGATAGAGGGTGACTTTTACATATGAAAAAAATTACTCTATATTAAATTACACACGTTATGTGATCTATGATATATTTCTCTTGCCTCCTTCTCCTTTTCCTTATTAAGATAATCATTGTCATGACTTCCCCATGGTCGTTCTGTCATGGTTAAATTGCTACATAACTTTGCGCCACCCTTTCAAATTTTTCATATAAGAATACTTTTATATAAACAATCAATGAAGACCACTAAAAAATAATGCTTCCAATGTACACATATACACTATTATTTCAAGACCACATAAATGAGCACTCTTGAAATAGGAATAAAGAAGCATTTATTTTTTCATGTGGTTCTGCTTCCTTTCATATTCTCTCTAATTGAGAAACTTCCTGTAAGGGTTTCGTAGAGTGAAGTGAATAAAATATGCCACGTTATAATTCCTGCTTTATTTTTTTCTTTTTTTCCTGTGGGATAACTGCCGCCTTTAAGAGAAATTGAAGAAGATGAAACGGGTGAAATATTAATTTCTTTTTTTCCGCCTCAAAGTGCCTGAAAATTCCACTGAATTTATGTCCTTGTGGCCAATATTGTTATTGCGATATATGAAATATTACAAGTATGTTGGCACTACCCTCTTCATTTTAACTTCCTTCAACCATCCAGTAGATGTTATCTAAAAAAAAAAAACCTATGCAACGAGCCTTCCTTATCTATCTTGCTTCATGTGATATGATACAAACTAAAATTTTCCATTGCATTGCACCTTTATAACCTAGCACGCAATGTCCCCAGAGGCCATTCTCTTAATTCACCGTAGGCCACCCAGCTGATAAATTCCTCGATAACACCAGAATCATTGCTATTTTCCTCCCATGTACAAATATTCCTTTGAAAGAAAAGAAGAACCACAGAACTTATATTTTTTATAGAATTTGATAAGCTCACAAGATACACAATATATTAAATTTATATTAAGTTCTTTCTTCCCGGGCACAGAGAAGCCTAACTTGGCGGCCAGTTCATAAAGAAGAATTGCATGTGTATCCCCTGCTGCCACTTCTACAAATAGTCTCCTCAACTCTATGAAAAATTCGCTGCGAACATGGAGGGTGACTTACTTAAACAAGAAGGAAACAAAAAAAAAAAAAAAGAAAAGAACAACCAAGTTAGAAATACTCTCTTCCATTGTATAAAATCGTCTCTGCGGTACAACTGCATAGCCTCTTAATATTAAATGGCTATCCCTCGGTGACCCCCCTGCCTTCGCAAGGGAAGGGGGACGCAAAACTGACCTCGCCCTCATCGTCCTGGGACTCATACAGAGGGGGGGTTTCTCCTTCTCCGGTGGAGGCACCCTCCACGGAAGAACCAACATCCACAGAGGAGTCTCTTTCCACAGAAATCTGTCTCCCGTACTCGTGAAAGCATTTGTGCTTCTTGCTGTACTTGTAGGTGATCACAACGTTTTCCGCTGGGTTACCTGTGTCGAGTGGGGCCCGTTCCGCCAGGTTGCCTCCGCTAATTAAACCGCCTTCACCATCTGTCTTTCCATTTGACATGCGCTCTGCATGGTCCTCCCGCGCTTTCACTTCGACGAGGGCGCTTAGGAGGGAGAGTATTTCATCCCATTCGCCCGACCCCTGGTTGTACACGTTAAGAAATATATCCAACTCCTCGACGGTGCTAACCCGTTCGAAGTTACGCTTGTTTCTAATAACGAGATAGTCCACCCTCGAGAGAATCGCATCGTCACAAATCTGTAGTTGTTTGCAACAGTGAAGCAGACGGCACAAGTGCTCATAATTGTAGGAGAGCACCTTAGGAATGTTCCCCGTGATGATGCCCATAATTTCTTCCATGTTGCTATCCACATACGGAAGGGAGGTGAAAAACTCAAGTATCGATATGTACTCTCCTGCGAGGGCCTTATGTTGAGTCCTTAGCTTGGACAGAAGAAACAGTAACAGCCGCTTGTACACGAAGTTGTAGTTAAAGTAGTTCAGCTCTCTGTAAGCGCACAGCAGTTTTATGAGTTGCTTCAATGAGAGGAAGGCAATGCAGGTGTTGACCCTGGAGAAAAGAAGCGGCACTAGTCGGTGTACAATGTTGCCCTGTCTATTGCTAGGACCGCTGCTGTTACCGTTGGTGTCTGTTTGGGGTTCCTCTCCACGGGTGTCTTCTACGAGATGGCAATACTCCTTCTGTTCCTCGTCCTCCCCACTCTGAGGAGCTTCTTTGCGGATTGCATTGGATCTCCCCCCCTCTGCAGTCATTTCCTCCTTTGTTTGTCCATACCAACTCCGCGACAGCCTCCGCAGGATGGGCCCAATCTGCACCAGCGTGTTGTACACCGAAATGGAGTCCATCGACTTGACATTTGCGCAGATGTATTTAACCAACCTGAGGAGCAGTTCATCATGATTGCCACCACTCTTCTCTGGTGTGTAGGCTGAAATGAGATGATTGATATGGTTACACTTAACCATGTCGAAGTTCTGCAAAATGTGATGGCATGCTGCATCGAGCAAATCCACATCATTTATCTTCAGTTTAGACAATGCATGTAGGATTTTGCAAATGCGCTTCATGTCGTAATGGTGGAAGTGCCTTTTGATTTCCTCCACGAAAAGCTGCATCAGTTCCAAGTCTGAGTAGTTCAGTTGGTTGCTGGCCAGGATGTACCTGTAAATGTTCTTGTGTCTTTCTGGGTCATAGGAGATCCCTCCTCCGCCGTTTTCATCGTACTCTTCACCGCCTCGTTCACTGTTTCTTTCACCACCGTTTTCTCTTTTCTTCCTCGACGCCTCTGCCTCCTCCCTGAGAAGGCGCAACGCCCGGTACGACAAAATGGAGTAAACCTCAAAGTTTCTCTCCTTGCTGAGAGCATACGCCTGCAGAGTCAGCACCACATCTGAGAATGTGAATCCCCTGCAGTGCCTCTTCACGAGATCATTGTACACATTAAACATGCGTTTGCTAATGAACCCATTCTTAACGCTTTTCTTGATTGCATGGCTCACGCTTTCTCCCTGCATGTTTCTCAGTTTCTCAGCGATTTGGCTCTCAGCATCTTCCTGCATCTTCGCGGAGTGCAACCCCCTGCAGGTCAGGCGGTAGCATCGATTTTGGCGGTTGTGGTAGTTCTTGCAGTTTTGGCCGTTGCCACTTCGCACTGTGTTGTGGACTATGCTGCCTACTGCTCTGCTGACTGCGCCACCCATGGGGCCGCTCCCCCACAGGCATCTGCCCAGGCGCTGTGCCAGCCGCATTTCGGCGCTCGAGGAAGAAGGGGGTGCTAATGAAGGAAAAAGGATGTGCAATGTACGCAAATGTGTACGTATGCAGGTATCTAAGTACGTATATAGATTATTTTTTCTTTTTTTTTTTTCTTTTTTCCGCCACTTTGTCGTGTTGCCATAGTTGGCACCCCCCCTTCTGCCCTTCAAGCACCCTAGCGACGTCGCAACGAAACAGACTGTCACGATTCGCTCTGCACTTGACAGGGAGGGTCCACTTCTTCTCGCAAGGCAGCACACAATGGTCCGAGCAAAATTTCCAGCACAACGTGTTAATCTCGTGCATACGCAATTTTATTATGGACTCTTTTTTTTTTTTAGCAGATGAACTCAGGGGGATCCCTTCCATGTGGGGGGGCGTCACCACTGCGGAGGCCTTGCTTTCTCCGCAGCGGGGAATAAAACAAACATGTCGGACAGAACGTTGAAGCAGAGCGGGGAAGCGGTAGCACAAAACTGATTCACCCGTACAACAAAATGGAGCACCTTCGGTTTTCTATTTCTTTTACAAATCGGGGAGCCCCCCCTCCTCTTTTTCCCGCGCCCAGATACGTACCCGCTCATCGGATGGGAAAAAACCTCCCTGTGCTCACGACATTGAGTAAAAGGACCAACGGGGTTGAACCCCTCCCAGGAAAATAATCTCCCTGGGATGCGAAACATGAAAGGAGAAGATGAACTGACCTGATGGGCTGATTGGCTCTCCCCCTCCTAATGCTGTAACACTGAAACGAGTCCGTGGTTCCGCTATGGGAAGGACTATGCTGACCCCCAAACCTTTTCATAATATGTTGCACCACGGCGGGGTATCGAAGAAGGCAACTTCTAACATAACAACACACCACTGCTTCCCCTCTTGAGTATACGTCCTGATTTTCATGCGAGAAACTGTGCAGATGATGAGGATGTAGCAATCTGCTCTTCCTTCAGGAGGGGGCAGCCCATCTGTCACACTTAACTCCACGGTAAGATGCATAGCGATCCGAATTGGCAGAAGAGAATATGCGTAGTTACCTTTACTCACAACTGTCTGAACACCATAAAAGAGAAAAGAAAAGAATAGCACTCTTTATCCGTAATCATCCTTGTTCCTCTGTCTCCTGAGGACTGTACCTTCTTATGATTTCCGCCTCTTCCATGGAAGGTAGCGACATTGGGCTTCTTTGTATCTTGTCATTTCCTTTGGACACTCCTCCGTGGTAAAAATGGATCACCCATTATAGCACTCCTTAACTGGTGTCACATACATTCACGCGATAATACATACAATTCTGAGGGCCCATATGTTGGTGAATCCCCCCTGTGTAGCAGCAGAGAGGCATAATTCTCCACTCCCCTTTCCTCCACACCACCAGTAGTGTAGAGAACAGCGCTTATCTGAGAATGGTCAAACCGAAGTGTTGCACATGTATCTTCTTGGCAGAGACCCAAACGGCTGTTTCCGAGTGGTCGTCGCTCTCATCCTTTTCCTGAGCTAGATCCATTGAATAGCCGCCCGCGGGGAAACCACAAAATGTACGTGGATTCTGAAATATATGGATCATATGGGAAAGCATATTTTTTCCGTTCCGCCACCCATGGGGATTCTCCCGGCGCAGTTCTACAAGGGCGACGCAGGAGTGGTTGGCGGATTACCTGCTTCGTGTAGAAAGTATATCAAAGCAAAACTGCTGGGGAAGTAAAAGAAAAAAATAATAATAACACCTGTGTTGGGGTCACGTACAATATAAAAATATCTGCGTCACGTCCGACAATGTAACACATTTTTCTCCTGCCATACTGCCACCTTGGGGGCCCCGTGACAGAGCGATACTCTCACGAGAAGCCGCTTTTTTTTTTTTTTTTTTTTTTTTTTTTTTTGAACGAGTCATATTTTTTTTTGTCAACTTGTCAGGTCATAAATTTTTTCTTTTTTCCTCCCTTTTTTTTTTTCCTTTTGGTATGCATATAATTCCTGCGTTTTACTTACGTATGGGTAGTATATATATGTTTTCCCTGATGAACTCGAAATTCTTTTTGATGGAATTTGATTTCTTTCTTCTTGTGAAGTTCGCTTTGTTTCGTAGTTAATGCTTTCGTTTGCCCTGCAGGTTCTGTACATATGCATGTACACGAGCGTGTGACGCGTAGAAGAAAAGCCATGGCAGTCGCGTGAGCGGATGGATATGCATACGTATGCACTGCTTACAACGCGTATGACCTCACACAGCGTCAGGCGAAGCATCCCACGTAGCAACCAAATGGCGGGGTGACACGTGATGGGAGGCAAAAGTCGCGCGCAGTGCAATGACAGGGCTGAGCGAGAGCAGGCGCCGCTGAAGCACGCATGCTTTCACGCACGGACGTTTATAAGGGCGCACGTCTGTACTCATGTATGCTGAGCGCGTCCGAATATGCGGAGCCTCCTCCACCCTGTCAACCAGCACATCCATCTTGTATGATTATTCCTGTGCTTCACAGGAATGACAACCGCTTTGTGCAGCAGGAGTTGCACCGCGAAAATAGACGTGAACAACAAAAATGTCAAAATATGATTTGTTCACCACCAACAGCCCACCCAACTGACCTTTAAGTTTACTGATGCGGTGGCGGCAACTTGTCAGGCGACAACTTGTCGAGTGGCACGTCCTTTTCTACACTTCACATTCTGCACTATGTAGTGCGGACCCTTGGCCTCACAAGTATATTCACCATTCGACAAGATTAACAACACAAAGGAAACATCATCTCAGATCCCACAGAATTTTATCGGCCCCCTTTTGGCCGCCCGCGCTTTCCCAGGCTGAAACGTACGAGTTGTTTAGACCCCCTCTGAAGCCAGCCGGCGAATTTTGCGAGGGGGTGAAGAAGAAAACATAAAGGAATGATAGGGGAGAATCCCACACCGGGGTAGCTGTTCACAGGTCAATTTTGGCCGTTCCTTCGCTTTACCATTAGGGACGTGTACGCATATAGTGAGCAGCACCTGTGCGTCTCTGTGCACCTGATTGTTGGCTACAGGGCGGTCTCCCCGGAGTATCACAGTTCGGTGCAATCGCGTGATTAGCCAAGCAAGAGGCAGCGCAAGGGACCGCGCAAGGGACCGCGCAAGTGACATCTTAAAAAGGCTACTCTGAAGGCCACCCCCAAACCTACGCAGAAGACGCACTGATATAGCAAGATGAACGAGCTCCTGATAAGGTCCAAGAGCGGCATCAAGCTCTACACCTTCGAGCGAAACGAGAACAATGAGTATACAGGAAAAATCACCTTCGAGTACGACGGGTGTATACACGACGCCCTCTGGTCGTGCGATGGGAACTCCTTCCTCATACTGCACTCCGTGGAGGGATTACTTCTGATATCAAACTATGCCGACAGAGACAACATAAGAGTGAATAAAATTACCTGCCCAAACAGGTACAAGGAACTCTTCACCGACGACAATATAAAGTTAATAAAACATGTGCAGTGGTCACCAGGCAATAAATTTGTCGTTTTCTTTTTCCCCTTTGAGGAGAAAAACTTTGTTTCCATAGGAAACCTACTTCTATTTAGTGTGCAGCATACCAGAGTCCTGTGCTCGTTTAAGATTCGGAAAAAGATTTGCAGCAACTGGCCCATTATCCACTTCACCACTGAGGACAGATACTTTTTTCTCGAGAAGAAATCCAACCTTTATGTTTATGATACCCTCCAGTTGATCCAAACGAACCCAGAGGTGTTGCACAATCTGGTAAATATAGACATCCCAAAAAATTATCTTTTCACGTGGCATCATCCGAATGTCATAGCTATGTATGTGTCCCCCTATGTTGGAGAAGACAACGCAAGGTTCTTCATTGTTCACACGAAGAATAACTTCTTGGGAGATGTTTATGTGTATAAGATGCAGGGATTGTCCTCTTCACTGAGTGATGTGGATGGCATCCATTTTGGGAAAGAGAAGACTTCTCCCACAATGGGGGGTCATCATAACGGCGCTGGGATATCACTCGGTTCAGCCGTCGGTGTTACCACCCCGAAACGAAAGGAATGGGAAAGCGGTAATCCGGAAAGGAACGTCTCTCTGGATCTTCTCATCAGAAAAAGTTTCGATAATCTGGACAATCTCTACTGCATGTGGTCACTCAGCGGGAAGCATGTTATCCTGATGGTGTATACCAACGACACGACGAACAAGTCCTATGGCTATGTAAGCAACTGCTACTACTTCTCCCTGAGCGCCATACATATGGGCATGAGAAAGATCAACGAAGACGTGGCACAGGATGTCAAATGGAACCAAACGAGTGATGACTTCCTCCTAATCGAAGGCAAATCAGATAATGCCATTTTTTTGTATGACCACAATTTGAACGTTAAAATGAAAATCTCGTCGCAGTACAAAAACACAATTAAGTGGTGCCCCTTTGGGAATATGATTGCTCTTGGAGGGTTCGGAAACTTAGCAGGGGACATCAATTTTTACTTTAAAGAGAAAGACGACACGGTGATCCTAATAAAACAATACAGAGAGCCATGCACTGTGTTGTGTGATTGGTCTGCAGATGGTACTCTCTTCATGACGGCCTCCACCTACCCCAGGATGAAGGTGGAGAATACCTTTAAGATTTACACATACGAGGGAAAGCTTGTCAACAGTTACAATTTTAACGAGCTTTATGACGTCCAATGGAAGAAGGCCCCCCCTGGGATGCTCTCCGAGCCGCCCAAGCCGCAGGCCAACCTGAAGGATAACAAGCGCAGCGTCTACAAGATTAAGTATATGAATGTGGATGGCTCGGTGGGGAGCGGCATGGGGAATGGTGTGCTGAACGGACTAGTTAGCTCTCCCGGAGGCGCTCCAACCAGTATTAACACCCTCAGCAGCGGGAACGCCTCTGACGCGCTGGACGAAGCCACGTTTCAGAAAACCAACGGGGGGGGCGAACCAGGCGAGAAGGACAGGGGTAAAATTGGCAAGGCCGTGGTGGCTCCTCCTGTTCCTGCCCCTAGCGGTTCGCAAGCGGCGAACGCGGCAGTCGCAGCGCTCGGAAGGAAGAAGAAGGCAGAGAAGGGAGGTAATGCTTACGACTGGGATGTAGACTGGAGAAATAAAAACGTCTCCGGCACGGCAGGAGCGGCAGGGGCAGCAGGAGTAAGTTTGGTGGTCCCCCCCACGGGCGCTGCGGGGGTTACTGGTGTCAACAGCCTCAATAAAATTGGCAGTATGGGGAGCCTCGGCAACGTTAGCCTAGCGAAGCCCCCCGAGGAGAAGCACGACCAGGGAGTCTCCCCCCACATGGAAAAGAAGTCTGTAGATGTGTGCGCCCTGAATGGTAGCGATGGTGACATTCTCAGGAAAGAAAACCTCGTTGTTGGCATGGTAGAAGGACACCAGGAGGACTACTCTGCACGGGGCATTCCCTCCGCAGATAGCACCAGTGGCGCAGACGCTCGAGCAGCAGATGATAAAAAGAAACAGAAGAAGAAGAAAAAGGAAAAAGAAGAGGAGAAGGAGAAGGAAAAGGAAAACGACATGAAGTTCCAGGGCGATGCAGACAAAGGTAGCGGCACCCCAAAACAGGTCACGGCCAACAGTTGGGGCAATCACCACCCAAGTCAGGACGTCCAGGATACGACGAGCCTACACTACTACATGAGCAGAAATAACATTGAGGTGGGTATTCCTCCGGGGGGATTTCCCTCCAATGTATTCCCTGCAAATGTATTCCCCCCAAATGGATTGCTCCCAAACAGTTTCGCGCTTAAGGGTGGCCCCCCTGGAGACTGGAACGAGCCGAAAACGCACACCAAGAAAGGGGGATCAATGGATGTCGCGCAGTTCCAAATGGAGAAAGATGACGGAGAGAAGAAACAGGCGGGGGAGATTATCCCGAAGGATGAGAAGGACCCAGACCAGGATAAGAAAAAAAAGAAGGAAAAGATAAATAAAAAAAATAAAAGCGAGGCCTCCGACGGAGGCAATGAGAATGGCGTCGTTGGCGACTTCCCGTCGGCTGGGGAGGACAAGGTGGCCAGGCAGACAGTGGGGACTGCGGCGGCGACTGCCACGGCAACTTCTATGACGACCACGCAGGCGATGGCGCCCTCCCCCGAAGCCGCCAGAACGAAAACCCGAAGCGGCAACACCATCACGAGCTTCCTGGCCAGAATAATGCAGCCCAAGGCTCACGTGCCAGAGAAGCTCACTCCCCCCAACGATCGCGGCATGAACGATCACGACACGAAGGAGCGTTATGCGAACGAAGTCTACACGAATGAGCGCAATGAAACCGCCGTGTGTGTTGCACCAATGGCCGCAGCGGGGACGAGCCCATACAATTTTGTTGACACACATGACGCGTCACGTAACAGTAATGCTCACCCCATGGTAGGTCCAGACAAGGAAGGAAGTGATACCCATCCTCAGAGGAACAACAACACGCTTCATAGTGACATGTATGGCCTCCCGAAAAGTGGCGCCAATAAAAATAGCGCAGCGTCTTCTTCATTGTATCAACCACATTTTAACCCCCTACCAAACGGAGTACCCATGCAGAGTAGTAACTCCTCCCTCTTTAATCAGCTGTCGGGACTGAAGCAGAGCATTCAGGAAAGCACTCACCATCCCGAAGGAGTAGACGGATCATCACCAAATGGGAACATCCTAAATGCAGGAATGTATCCGACCTCATTACAACCGCAGAGTTACAATGATGTCACTAAAGGCAGTGCGAACCAAGACAGCCATCTTTACGTGTCAAGCCATGAAGGAAAAGCGTCTTACTCCTCTGCATACCCCGAGCGGGAAAGCAGCGAAGGAGCTATTAACGATGCGTCGTCCAAGCAAGTGAGTCCCAGTATTGATGCGAATGAACAAACTAGGGATACTCTTCGTGCTCCCCCCGAGACTAAAAAATCAAATGAAGATTTGCTGAGATTATTCAAGAGGGTGTTACCTCACGCAACCGTTAACATTGTCCCAAAGAATGAACACATCGGTAGTAGTGGTAGTAATGACACCATGTTTAATGCCTCAATTGGGCATACTGTTACCACTGCACAGAATGCTGACTTCTCCGTGTCAGTTCCACGAAGCAACCACATGGAGGGAATTCAAAATGATTACAAACAACAGATGGGCTTCAAAAGGGAACACATCGACATGCGAATGACCCCATCGAATGAGCACATCCGAAGGGACGAAGGGAATAATGGCAACTATGCAAATATCAACAGCAACAGTAGTAGTGTCTACGCCCAGCGTGGAAAAGAAATTCAAAACAAAGATTTGCTAACAGCGATGATCATGAGGATGAAGCAGAAGGAAGAGCAACGAAATGATAGCAGCAATCCCGTCGGAGCAAGTGCCCCCAGTACCAACAGGATGATGATACCCCTTGGGAGGGAAGACTCCATTCCAGCTAATATAAAGTCACACCTTTCGAACTTGGATCTCTGTGAATTGCTAAAGTGTTACCACTCTCTTAATGTACAGCTGATCCAGTTAAAATTATACTGGATCGTCCACAAAATCCAGGTGTATGACTCTATTGCAACTGGAGGAGGCAACGCCACGGAACTGATGGAGAAGGATAAAAAGATAATCGCCAAAGTGAAAGAAATGAAGATCCTCCTAGATTATGCCAACGATTTGGTCAAAGAGACATTTCAGAAAAACAGAAAAAAATACGAAAGTGTGATACAGCAGTTTACCGTTATTCTCAAGCAGCATGACAACCTGTACGAACAGAAGAAGGAGAAGATCATGCAGGATCACTCAGACAAGCAGGCCATTGTGCACTTCATCTGTAACATCGAAAAAATTGTGCACAGATATGTCACAGCGAATGGGGAGGAGCCCGTGTCTTCTTCTCCCTCTCTCAGGGGTTCCTATCAGCACCTCAGCATGGTCGTTGGCAGGGGGGAAGTCCATCCGTCCACTACGCCCCTCACTAACGCACGGGAATACATTAGTGGTTTTAGCAGCGATTACGCGGGAGGCTACCCCGAGGGTTACTCGAAAAACATGAGGGACATCGCACCCCCCATGGAACTGCAACGAAAGTTGCTCATGCAAAAGTTGAGAGAACAAGGCGGACGCAACAATGGGCACTACGATGAACAGAATCTGAACCAGAACAAAATGAGTCTTTCGGAGTACCAGAGAAATTATGCTCTAAATGCAGTTGCAAGGGATAAGGATGAGCAGGCGAAATTTTTCCTGAAGCGAAGTGGAGGGAACAATGACTCCGGAGCAGCTGCTTCACTTGAGATGACCTATGCCGAAGAGCAGGAGGACAAGAAGAATAGCCCAGTGGGAAGGGGACGCGGGTATGAGGCCATCAGCAGCGGGGGAAGCATGTACTGTAGAGACGCCCAAAGTGTGGAAGTGTTCCCCCGCGATGGGCGCGCCATCGGTGGCCACAACGATCACAATAATCAGAACAGTCAGGATGATCACAACAGCGACGGCACGTGCCCGTCCCCCCTCCTAAGCAGGATCAACAAGTCACTGATGAGCAAGCAGGGGAAGGAGGACGGCGCGCAAGACCGCGATAGCGCCAAGGACATGTCAGGCAGGTATAGCCTGCTCGAACTTTTGAGACGGAAAAAGCAAATCGAGCTGCAGAGTGGTGTACAAAGCGGAATGCAGAGCGGAATGCAGAGTGGCCTACTCAGCAGCCTTCGCGCCGCTGCCCAAGGTAGGGACGACCACATGGACGCCAACTCCCTGCTGCGTGAAGCCAACCAAGGTGCGCAGGGGGGTAAGTACGCCGTGCAAGAGCAGGACATAACTCACAGGATAAAGAGCATGATGCACGTCAGTCCCAAGGAGGAGCATCACTCGCACCAAGGGCAGCACCAGCAGATTCCCACCCCCTCGCCAGACCACCTAAATTACTATTACCAAAATGCCCAAGCGGGCCAAACCAATTTCCACAGCCAGGCGAAACACGAATGGAAGTCGGTAAACCATTTCGATCGGGTAAAAGCAGAACTCGACATGATAATCAGCCCCATGACCGAGACAATGAAGCAGGACACACATGCAAATAAGCAACATCAACAGTACCCTCCCCAAAAGAACTATATTCACTTTAGCGATTACAACTCTTTTGTGAACAGCGCCAAAATGAACCCTAGAGGGGTTATGGTCAATTCGAAAGAAGATATCTGCACCCCGAAAGGGAACGACCAGACGAAGGAAGTCGGCAGAGGTGGTGACTGTGCTGACGGGGCGAATGGCTACTTGAGGATGCTGAGCGGAGCACATGGCATACTAAATGAGGCGAATAAGGGTGAAAATGGAAGTGGTCACTCCAAGCCAATGAATCTTATACGAGGAAGTGGAGCCGCAGTTGGAGCAGTGGGCGGCGCCTTGAATGAGCAGAGGCCAATGGGAAGTGGAGAAATGAACCTGAACTATATGGCCAACGGGGGAAACCAGAGCAAAGACCACCACCCGATGACGCACCCCAACGTATCGCATCCGCCACATGTTCTCCCTCCCTCGCAACCAGCGCAAATTGTGTGCAAAATTCCCAGCATATACAAAACGAGCAGCACCAGTAAAAGTGTGACGAGTTCAGGTGAAAAGAACAACTCAACGTACAACCTTTTCGAGATGGAAGAAGGCAAACGTCCAGATGCCTTGAGAGATAAGTGCTGGCAGTATGTGGACCCCAAGGGGGTAGTGCAGGTACTGAGAGGATATACCCCACCCGTGGGTGTGTTAGCTCGAGTTGAGCGGCATCCACCGCAGGATCACATGTTGTGCGATGCTTAAGGTCGATCCTGCACGTAGTTATAGCTCACCTATGAAGACGTCTGTGTCTTCTTCAACCCATTCTCAATGGTCTCCGTTCTACACACTCACTTCCTGCAGGGACCCTTCTTCCTTGACGAGATGAGGATTTGGAGCGAAATGGGGTACTTCGAGCCCATGTTGCCCGTCCGCTGCTGCCACTCTGATCGCTTTGTTGCCCTGAACAAACTGTTCCCCCCTCCACATAAACCCTTCACCATTATTCCGAAGCCACAGCCCATAATGCAGTGGGACGAGGAGTTATAACTTGGCAGCAACGAGAGGGGGGCAGCATTTTCCTCTGGGCACGCACTGTTCGAATGGGCCAAGCCGCACCAACTTGTGGGGCAAGAATTGCATTTTCTTTTTCTTTTTTTTTTTTTCTTTTTCTTCTTCCTCATCATGACGCCTACTTTTGGAAGTCACGTGACGATTTTCAGGTTTCCCATTTTGTAATGGAAATATTACTTCGTCATATTTTTGCATTTTTTTTTCTTTCTCCCGCTACGAAATATTCTGCCCCGAATTGAAAGTACCCCCGGAGATCAACAGGGGTGCCTGTGTGCTACTAACTACTGTATCGTTGTTAACTTTGGCTGTTTGTGCCTTTCGTGTTAGATCCATTTTGCGGGAAGAATTCGTTTTCCTATGGCTGCTATTCAACCTGTTCAGTCGCTTTGGTCCGACTTTCCCGGTGACCCTAGGAGTGTGCATACGTATAGGCGAGGGCGGTATATGCGATTCGACATGAACGCGGTGATTCCATGGGGTCATGGAAGTTGTGATTCGATGGGGTGAAGACGGTCGTGGTCAATCTTCAACGAACAGATAATACAACCGTGTCGCAGGGGAATCATATATCCCCGCACTTTTACCTTACACTGTGTAGCGGCTACCTCCGCGTACTTTCTATCCCCCACCACACCGAAGTGTACCTCTTTCCCATTCCTTGTGCAGAATACCACTGCCGATTCGATCAACATTTCGGTATCAAAACTTGAACTCGCCTATCGGGCAGTGAAAACAGTTTTTTTCTGCCTGGTCAGTCTCCTTAAAAAGGGACTCATCTCCAAGCAAAGCAACATACAAATGGCGATCGTGCCAAACAAACGTAACAAACAAAGGGGTTATGCCGCAAACAGGTGAACACAAATGAAAATCGCGGCCTCTCCTTTCATCGCCCATTAAACAGCCTCACGATAGAGAAGGCGATTCGGTCGATGTCGTCCCCATTGGCAGCCACGTTGGTGCCTATGTGTCCCAAGTAATTGCTGCAGAAGCGGTTGTCCTGACATATAAGCTGAGCGAACTTAAAGAACTCAATGTTATACTTGAGATTATAATTGAACACCTTTCTCGTTTCCTCCTTCCTCTTCTTCTTCCTCACGTCCTGAAGGTAGGCCTTCATTAAACTCCTCTTCTCGGATGTGCTAATTGGTTCCTCTGAATTCGGGTACACGTCGTCACTCTTGATGCGGTTCAAGTTGCAGTAGTAGGACTCGTTAAAACGTTGAACCTCCATGTTGTCATCGTCGTTGCCGCCATCGTCCTTGTCATCATCGTCCTTGTCATCATCGTCCCTGTTGTTATTGTCATCGTGTCTTGGGCCTTCTGTGCCCACTTGTTTCACTGTGATTGGTGCCTTCCTAGTGAGTGCGCTCCTCAGGGAGTACCTTCTGTGAGTGTGCCTCGACGAAGGAATCCTCTCCAGGGTTGATGTGCTTCGAAGGGAACACGCCCCTATTTTGGGACTGCCGACAGGGGCAGCAATTTCACGAGGGGCGTCTTTCTCCACGCGACTCCTTGGGGGAAGTCTACTGGGAGGATCATTATTGAGCGGAATTCTATTTAGAATATCTCCATTCATGCTAGCTCCATTCAGAGTACCCCTAGTGAACGTTCCCCTGCTGCGACTGGGTCCCCCCACATTTGCTCCCCCCATCTGTCCAAACAATTTGTCGCGCACCCATCCTTCACCATTCCCACTGTCTGTCTGTTTCGCCTCTCTATGTGTTGGTATCCCTCCCTGCCCCTGTCCTCTAAATAGTTTTCTCTCTCCATCTGGTATGTTATGTGCATTAGGTTCACCCTGGGCGAGGCCCATTGGTGGTGTCACTTTCCCTGGCTGTGGTTGTCCTCCCATGTTTCCCTTTTCCCCTCTCATGGCCTCGATCTTCATTCTTAGGACTTTCTTCAGAATGGCGCCGTTCGACGGGGCGCGCCTTCTATTTATCCCTCCTTCTGTGCCAAATCCTTGGTGCCTTTCTGCGGGCCCCTCTTCGAGAAGCCCCCCCAATTGAAGAACTTTTCCTGAGCTCCCTTCCACGGGAAAATTGAACGTGTCCCCCTCGCTGATGTTCCAGAAGCGTGTTTTGGGTTTCCTCCCTCGCGTGCTTTCATTGACTATGCCACTTTCTATGCTGACCCCCTCTCGTTCGGCAGACGCAGAAACCCTTTCTTTATACACCCACGTGTTGTATGGCTCGCTGAAGTGGTCCACATCACGAGGGGCTACCACTGGAGGGGTAGGCTCCTTCCTGGCACAGCTCCCTTCATGTAGGGCAACCCTCAGTGGGCTGTTTCTCCACTGACTTTTGCTCCCTGTGTTGTCCAATCCATCGTTTCTCTTCACTGCACAGGTGGGAATGTTTCTTTGCACGCCTCCCTGGTGGATACTTGTCTGTAATGAGAAGCCCTCCCCATCCCAAATAGCTTCCTCCCTTTTATGACTTTCTTCCCCTTTCCACTTGCCTCCATATGTGAGATCACTCGAATCGTTGACGAACGGGGGCTCATGTTGCTGACCTTTCTTCTCCTGTTCCTTCTCGTCTTCCTCCCCTGAGGGGTATCTCCAATTAGTACCATTCCCAGGTCCCTTATCTTCACTCGGATGGACATCCACTCCCATGTGTCTAATCTCTATGTACCTTTCGGGAGTCTCCATTTTTTGTGGCTCCCCTTCCTGATCAGCCATATAGGATAATTTTCCTGAATCTCCATGGATTGTCTGTCTGGAGCGGAGTATACCCCTCTCACTATTTGTGCTTCTCTTATGAGTATGTATGTCTCGTTGGATCATCTCTCCATGGCTATATCCCCCTTGGGCCAGATGACTCACTTCACATCTGTTACGACGATACAACAAATCGGCTTCGTTCAAACAGTCTATCGATGTGCATTCCTTCTGTCTGTATGTGTCCTCTTTATGCAACCTCCCCACGTGGTAGTCCTTTTTTTTTCTTTTTAAAATGAATTCCTCCTCACTGTTACGGATGGGGAATGAGCATATGTAGCATTTGGCTTGTTCGTCACAGGAGTGGTGAGCACTTCGAGTTAACTGAAGGTGGGTTGCATGGGTGTTCGTTCTGTTCCCGCTCAGGGGTGCTCTTTCACGGGGACCATCACCGGGGCGGCTATACTGACCGTTAAGCTCAACGAAGCAATGGCCGACACTCTCACCGCTAAGCGAAGGGCTAAACTTGCTGCTGCATCTGTTCCACTGAACCGGTGGCGGTGGTTGCACGCCTCCGCCTTTGTAAGGCCCTTCTTTCTCACTAGGCCAACACCAAATAGGGAATCGATTCACCCCCTCCTTCTCAACAGAACGCTTATTGCACATGTTCATCTCACACTGCATTACACTTCTCATTTCACATTTGGCTCCCTCCTGCTCACAGGTGGCACTTTGTTCCGGACCGAGGGGTCTGTTTTCACTTGCGTAATGAGGTTCCCTACCCCTGTCGCGGGTGTTCCACTTGGCATATCTCTCCCCTGTGCGACTCCATTCGTCATTCGATTGTCTTCCCATGTGGGTGCTCAGACCTCTCCTAACCTCACCCCTCAAACATTTGAATGCGTTCCTTCTGGAGGGAGATAAAAAATTCCCCTGGTAGGAAAGTGAACTCGATGGACACGAACTAAGTTCATACTTTGTCTTTCCGGGGTAATCTCTTCTCTTCTCTTGCCGTCTTTCCCTTTGATCCGGGATCCTGTTCACATGGCTGCCTCTTCCCTGCGTTACTCTCTCTACTTGCGTGCTGCCCTTCCTCGTTGGTTTCCTCCTATAATCGCGCCCGTAGGTGGAGCTTGCGTACTGTTTGTGCGGGTTGCAATTGCCCTCATACTCTGCCGAGTAACACTCCGCTGGTTGACACTCGTTCAACTGCCCCTTCCCCACCTCACACATCGCAGTGGAGTGGCTGGCAAGGGAAAAGGCACTGCCCAAAAAATTGGCAGCATCACTCACCAAGTGCACCTCCCCCTCCTTCCTTTCCCTGCGACTATCTTTACTCCTCCTCGACTTCTTCGTGTAGTAATTGCAGACGAAAATATTTTTCTGTGTCGTGAAGAGCTCGATGCTCTCCCCTGTTGAAGAAACTTCTTGGTTGGTGCTGGCAGCGGAAGCCACAGAGGAGTCCACCTGTACGACCCCCCAATGGTTAATCCCCTTCGCAGATGAGACGTTACCATCTGTGAATGTCGAGATGTCCCTAAGTGATAGGTTCCTCTCCTCATTTGACGCATCGGAAGTGCACATGGTCCTCTTGTCGGTGCCAAACAATCTGTTTTCTCCATCTTCGAATTTTTCTATTTTTTTTTTTATTTTTTTCTTTATTTGCATTAGTTTGACAAAAGTTCTCTTGTAGCTTTCGCTTCCGATGTCTGTTCCCAGGAATTCGCTCGATCCGACTACTCTCCCGTCTGCTATCATGCTTGCATTTTTTCCCCCCCTCCGGATGCTTGCTCCTATCATTTGTGTTTCCTTCCGTGTGTCTCTTCTTTGACTGACTCCATTAGCAACCCCCTCACCGTTGAAATTGCTCTGCCCACCTCTAACATGGCATAGATGGCTGTATAGTCCTTCTTCTTCCCCTTTCGCATCGTTTTCACATCCTACCTCATCGACGTCAGGGGACGCGACACCCAGTTGCTTCTTCTCAGCAGCCACCTGTCCAATGAAACCCTTCTGTACCTCCTTGCTTTCTCCTACCCCTGGAATCATCATGACACCCCTGCCCTCTTCTGCGAACTCCCCCCTAGGAACCTTCCCCCCATCCCCATGAATAACATACAGGTTTTTAATCTTGCAATTGATAAAATGTCTGAACAGGTCATTTAGGTTATCTCTGATCTCTTTGGAGACTCCATCGAAGTTTCCGTCCTCCAATGCGCGCTCCTCCAAGACATGTCCCTCCTGATGATGTTCCTCCATCGTGTCATCCTCCACTGCATGGTTAGGTTCACTCTGATGGGGAATCACCCCCTTTGCTACTCCATCCCTGTTTGTTTTCCCGTCACGGAAGGAAGTGCCCCTACCCTCTCGTATTACACTCCTTGATGAGTTCGCTTTACAGTGCAGTTTGTCCTTCAAAGGACCACTAACCACTGTGTTTCTTTCCTTTTTCCCTTTCACCTGAGGAACCTTTGCATTCCCTAACCTTTCGATCAATCTGCTTTTCAAATTATTCCGATCATATATGTTGGGATGTTTCTCTCTTCCCGTTGCTGCTGTCTTTACTCTTCCTGAGTCTGCCGTCTCATTCTTTGCCTTTTCTATTTTGTTTGGTTCTTCCCCTGTGTAGTTGGTACTCTTTGTCCCCTTCTCTTCCATAGACCACTTCGCCTTTTTATGACGCGTCTTTAATAACCTATTTTTGTGTTTCTGTAGCGACTCCTCCAACCGTTGCTTTAGTCTCTCCATATTGCTCATTATGTTGCCAGTAGGGAGAAGAAGCTTTTTTTGGAGGAGGAAGCCCCTCTTGCGGGGAAGAAGCCCCTTTTGAGGGGAATCTCCTCTCAGCGTGCCACCCTTAGCGAGCTCACAAAATTACTTCTCCCTGAAAAGGATGCACCCTTAATGCCTACCTATACAACGGCGTTGTGAAGCAACTAATCGGGGTGGACAAAAAAAACAAAATGGATGGGACAGTCGTACCGTAAATGTGTCAAGTGGTAGACTGCTCCGTTTGCGCGAGGGGAAGTAGAACAACCCGGCGCAGCATGCACGCGTGTGTGTTATTTCCTCACTCGCTGCGACGGATGCAGCGTACGCGGCGGGAATTGACAAGTGAGACCCAGACAATGCGAAGAAACAAATGCAACGCGACAAATGAGACGCGGACAGTGCGAAGAAACAAATGCAATGCGACGGGCTAATGAGAACAAATACAATTAAGAAGAAGCAAAAAAAAGAAAAAGAAAATGGCTTCACATTTGCTGCCAGGGCATCGTGTTTGTTTCGTTTTACCGTTTCTGTGCAATCGCTGCAGTGGAGTCACAGCAGTGCAGTCATCTTATGGCAGCGTGCATGTTAGCGTTGGTGCTAACGTTGACTTCTACTTTGACTTCGGTTTTTTTTTCCCCCCCCGCAGTTTACACCTAGAGGGGCGTTATAGTGGACAACCCCGCGCGGACAGCAACTGGGGTTTCACATCGGAACAAGTGCAA
>NW_008481868.1:56290-127377 GCF_000524495.1 Plasmodium inui San Antonio 1
TTTTTTTTTTTTTTTTTTTTTTTCCATCGCATGTAAGACTTTTAGGAGTGCATGCGAACATGAGGGATGTCCCGTCGTGTAGCACTAGGTTCACCCTTGCGGCACCACCACACCCTCAGCGTCCATTTGATGTATTTCCGCAGATGGGTACACCTTTATTTTGGTGCCTCTCCACTCTGCACCTGCCTGCATTGGCGCAGGGAATCCATTCAAGAGACACCCACCCCCATTGTCAGCAGTTCTTTGTGTGGCAGCGTCTCCATCCCAAGTGAAGCTGCCCCCCGCGAAGTAGCTACAAGAAGTGGTTTTTACAAAGCATAAGCACGATGAAATAATTGATTGTCCTTCCAGTGGAAGGGATGAAGCGCCCTTCACCCGGTTCCTCTGGCTTTTACAGAATGGGAAAACGTGTCCATTTTGCTTCACCTGGTTACCACTGAACAACGCTTTCTCTCCCAAGCGCAGGAGAGAACAGAAAGAACAAAAAGAAAAAAAAGAAGAAAAGACTAACCATACAGATTAACTACACAAATATCTGAACAGATGAACGCAGGAGGAATGACTTCTCTTGTTGACCCATCGGTGTGTCTCCCAAATGACTCTCCCCTGTGACTAGGTGTACGTACACCTCCTGATGATTGCACACCTGCCATTTCGCACTTGCTACAATGCAGTTAAGCTTGGTGTTGGCTGACGTCCAGCCCTCCCGTCCCATCCTTCAAATGTGGAAGCGGTTCGATGGTCACCCTGTTCATCCCAAAGAGGAAGAACTACCAGCAAGTTCACCTCACATGGTAAAGACTTCTCCGCCACAGAACTTACCCCCTTTTTGCATGGACGTGTTGAAATTTTTTTTTCTTTATTTTTTTTCGTTATTTGGTTACAAACCCACTTATGAGAACCCTCCCCTTTGCCTGAACGATGAAGTTCCTCCTGGACAAAATAAAACGGGCACTATCCAGGAGGGGAAATGTACATGATGGCCAAATGAAGAAGGCGTCCGTGCGAATAAAAAGGGAGAGCGCAGCTGTGGCCAGGAGGATAAACCGAATCCATGGCTCAAGAAGCCCCCCACACAGAGTGGCCGATCACACCGCAAGCACCTCAACGAACCGTTCTGAGTCCAACGATCCCCCCGACGGACGCAGCAATCACATAAATGTATCCATCCAGAACATCCAGAGGAGCGAAACGAGACGCTACTACCTCACTCGCGCGAACAGATTCGTCAATGACGATGGGCTAAAAGGCACCATCCTGTCAGCAGTCCACTGTAGTGAGCAAAAGGTCCTCCTCTACCTCTTCGTCTTCTCCTTGTCCAACGTGGGCCCACACATCATAGAAACGATAGGGATATATGTTACTAATCCAGCCACTGAAGAAACCGTGGTTAAGAAGACCGAGCTAATCCTTGCCAATGGAAACTCCACTGCGGACTACACCTCCGTTCGGGCCTTTTCCAACATCAAGGTGGCAATCAAAATTGAAGAAAACAAGCAGGCTAGTGATTATGCGAGTGAAAACTCCTGCATCCAAGAGTTACTCGTGGACAACATGTTATATGCCTTTGAGTACAGACTGTGGAGAGACTATGAAGGGTGTACTCAGCATGCCAGTAAGGCTGCCCTGAGCGTCCCCCCAGCCCAGTAGAGCCTCCTGGAAATGCACAAAGAAAGGGTCTTTTCCCAAGTGCACAACAAGAATTCCACCGGAACGATGAAGTGACTCGCTGACTCGACTTGTTGATTCCCTGACTCCTTTGCGGAGTGGGGCAAACAGACAGGAGACCGAGCGCCTAAATCGATCCTCACCATCGTCTTCCCCACCAAGTGAAACAAATTTATCCTTTCTATAATCCCATACTCACTACTTCTCACCCTACCTTTGCGCTGAATCGAAAGCATGCAAAACAAAGCCAGCGAGGGGAACCCCCAAACACCACATGCTAAGGTCGCTTGTGAGGATCTAAAAAGATTAGAAGCGCATCCCAGGTCAACCCTATTACCTCCCACGTATTAAATAGGTGTACAATCCCACAAAGGAGAAAAAAAGAAAAAAAAAACACAAAAATGGAAAAGTGAATCTACCTCCCTTCTGTAACTTACCCACGTCCAATGTCGACTTAACATCAAAGGAGTGAGTTTCCTTCGAACCATTTCAAAATAAACCGCTATACGTTCCCCCTCCCGTCTAAAGGGCGTTGTCGTTACCGTCGCCGCTGCTTCCGGTGTTGGTGATTTCTCTTCACTTGTCCCACCCGTAAAAAAGACAAAGACGAAGTCGTTCTTCTTAATATCGCACAAGGCAAGGTGTACCATAAGGTAGAGGTACAATGGGGAAAGCCACAAGTTGGTGTTTGACCCAGGTTGGAAACACATGTGACAAGGGAACAGGCACAAATTGAGGGAAAAAGAAAAGAAAACAAAACAACAAGGAATGAAAATACGTTATGCCCACTTTCAGGTAAATCAACAATGGTTATGCAAAGATTTTTGTTTGAATCCGTCGCGCAGAAGCTTTCTACATTTCTCCACGACGATCGCATAAATAGCAACCCCTTTCATGAATCCCCCCGCGCGGTCGGGTCCCCTGGGGAGAACCTTAAGACGAAGCAGAGGGAAGAAGAATGGGTCAGCTTAAGCACCGATGTGAAGGGGGACTAACATAGTCCACTTGGGCTGCAGCATCCAAAGCCCTCTAGCCATCTTGGCTAAAGAAGTGGAGGTTCAGGTCCTTTGACAGGTCGACGCAGAAGGCGCCATCGTCAAATGCGGCGGCGTTCTCGTCGTCATATAGAGAGTATTTCTCCTTGGCGCTTACCGTACCATCGCCACCATGATTGAAAAAAGGCCTCCCATTACCGACGTGGAAGTCGTAAAGGAAGGAACTGTCCAGGCGGTCGCACGCGGCGGAGTCCTTCTCCTCCAAGAAACTGCGCACTACGTCGTCTTCGATCTCTTTCTCATAGTCATAGTTGAGGAAGGCCGCTGTCAGAGCGTGGCTTGCATGGTTTGGGTGACTCGCCTGATTCACATGTTCCGCGTGACTCCTCCCCTTATCCGATCCGTTTCCTTTCTCCGTGTTGCTTCTCCAGGAGCTCATTGCGCCTCCGTTCCGGCTGCCCACTAGCCCATTGGAGCATCCACCTGCTCCACCATCGTCCATGTGTACGCTGGCGAGCGGCTCATGACCGACTTGGTCCCACTTCGGATCATCCCACTTCGAACCATCCCAGGAGAGGTCGCCTATCAAGTTCGCTTCCCCTCCCCTGCTGCAGCTCCACTCCACCCCTTCAGAAGGCTGAGGCCTGGAGAAAAACTTCCTCTCAGTTAAGTCCCCATAGTAATCATTCTTCTCAAAATGTGTATTGCCTTCTTTCGCAACATCACTCTTCTTCCTCTGCACCATCCTCTGGTTACTCGCTTGGCTCGCCATCATCTCCATTCTCTTGTTGCCTATCCTGACAGCCCCCTCATCGGGGCTCACAAGTTTCTCCTCCTTATCGTCCCAGTTGTAATTGCCCATAAATATGTTGTTACTTCCCATTTCTTCGTACGCAACTGAGATGTTACCCAAACTCGAGTCATAAAATTCTTCCTCCTTGTTCTTCAGTGGAGACTGTGCTCCATTGTGGACCATGTTTCTTCCTGAGATGCTCCTCTTTGAGATGCTTCTCCCTGACTTGCTACCCCTGGAGCAACAACTCATGTCCTTCTCGCTCCATAGGACATTTTCAATCCCTCCCATCGTATATAAATTTAATAAGTACGATTCTTCATCATCCAGGGTGAGAAGGGGATTTTCTCCAGAACCGTCCATCCCCATGGGGCAACTTTCACCTAACGAGGACAGCCCTAACCACCTATACAGCAGATGATGCTCCCTTTTGAAGATATCGTCTTCATTCGAGTGGACTAGATAATCGTAACTTCCATCGGGATAATTATTCATCACTGGAGAGTTGCATCTTACTTGACGATTGAGAGTGTTGTTATTTTTTTCTCTTTCTGTGGCTACTGCTAGTCTTGCCTCCTTCCTCATTTGGGTGTCATGTTCCAACGTGGTGAGACTCCTCACAGTGTGCTTCTCCCTTAGGCATTCATCGATGGAACCACCGCTAAGATCATACTCCGCGGGGGTCACATGCTCTTCTCCTGTTGTCTTACTCAATTTGGCTCCTTTCCTACGGCTCACCTTCTTTTCACCCTTACAAAATGGGTGTGCATGACTCACTGCATCGAAGGCAGCCACGTGCGAATCTCCCCCATCGGCGTTTCTCGCGCACCCTGCACCTCTGTCAACACGTCCGTCATCAGTTAGATTACCACTTAGGACTCCGTTTCTTCCTCTCCTCCCGAAACGCTTCCCTATTACGGATTCGCCTGGCAAATTCATGGAGCAGGGGCGGATGTTCGTTCCACCGTTGCTTCTGTTGCCGCCGCTATTGCCCCTGCCTGCAAGTGAGTAAACAGGGACATCGCTTCTTCTGTGCTTAGAGGGGACCGGTTCAGCTACCCTCTTCTCATTAGAGACACTCGCGGTACTCGTGGTACTCGCAAGGTGATTCCTCCCGGCGCGGTCGCTACTGCTGCTACCCTTCCCCATCGGCTCTAGGATGACTTCATCCTGGGAGACACACCTGTGTGATGCGGTCTTCACGTCACAGTTATCCGGTAATCCGTTTAGGTCGAGACTGTTTTTATTAAAGAGGGAAAATAAGTTATACGGCCTAAAGTTGGCATAGTCTTTCTCCCCCCCGTATTCGCCCAATCCAGGTGGACTGTCCATGCGCCCCTCACCATGCTCGTCACTGACGCCCCCTTCAGAGTGTCCATCTTCCGTCCGCAGCCTCTCCAGCACCGAGCATCCGCTACACTGTTGCATCTCATGGAAGTATTTTAGCAGCTCCTTATGGTGGGCCGCGTCATGGTGGACCCCGTCATGGTGGTTTCTCTTCTTGTGTTCATGATTCCCCAACGATGGCTTTTCCATCAAACCGCGTACTATCCCCTCCCTTTTCCTACGGGCCGATTCAATTCCGCTCTTCTCAACCCTTCCGAGAAAAATCTCATCAAGGTTTTGCGCGCACATATCTACTGTACTACTACTGCCATACTGGCTGTGGCTTTCGCCCCGCAGGCCACTGCCGTATCGAGTCAGTCCCTCCGCAGACCCTTCCTTCGAGACACCATTTTGGTTGTCACCGTTGTGGTCACTGTTCCCATTCGCATTCTCATTTTCCAACTCCGGCAGACAGGAAGTTGACCCTTTGTGCGAGTCGCCACCCGTCCCGATGCTCCCTCTTTCTGTGTTGACTCCTAATGTTTTCACCAGCCTGTTGTTCTCTCCTTCTAGATAGCGGCCCACTGCACAATCAGCCACTCTGCAAGCCGCACCCCCCGCAAAAGCACACATAGCCGCGTCCTCATATTTCCCCTTCACTTTCTCTTCATTCCCGTGGTCACCTTCTTCGTCTGCGCCCCTCACTAGTCTGCTCTTCTCCAAGACTTCTTCCCTTCCCTTCGGAGGGATGCTTCCATTAGGAGGAACACCTTCCCTAACGTCCAATGTCTTATTCTTGTTACTCATTCTTGGAATAACCCCAATCTTGCTTTCTCCGTCCAGCTCGCCATTTTCCTCATCAAAACGGCCTTTTACCCTCTGTGCGTCTACAGCCAGGTACGTCTTACACGTGCTGCATGCATTTTGATTCGCTACTTCTTCGCTTCTCTCTGGCAACCGAGGGACTGAACCACCCATGAAATCAAACATGTCATCCCTACGTATGGTCAGAGCGGACTGGTAATACCTAGCCAGATGAGATGCCTCCTCATCCTTATCTTTACCATTTTCCTTTTTCAGCTCATTGGAAAGGTTTGTCTCGAGGATAAGAAGGGGAAGTTTCCTCTCGTACGGGGTGGTTTGAGTGGGATGATCATCCGACCCCCTGTGCTGCAACTCCGGGGAGTAAGTTCCAACGCCATAGTCCCCCCTTTGCAGTGGCTTCCTGCCCTCGTTGCGGTCACTGTTTCTGCCCATACCGCCATTCCCGGATAGCATTTCCATGGGGTAGGCTTTCCCCTCCCAGCAGAGACCTCCCCGAACGCTCAAGCGGTCCGCCCTGTGTACCAACCCATTCCCCTTATCAGTGTTTGCTTGGTTTCTTTTTTTTTCCTCCTTAAATGTGCCTCTTTCGCTGGAGAGCGCCTTCTTTCCCGAGCCCTGCACTCTGGGGAACTCTTCTGTCTGCGGAAATTCTGCCCCATGGCCGCCCCTACCCTGATTGCCTAACCGTAGTGTGGACCCCTCACCCATGGCGTGCACGTTTCTTACCAGCCCATAGTTAACCGAGTCGTCACGATCGGTGCGACTTCTGTCTTCTACCGCTTCTTCTCCATTAAAGGATAAGATGGAGCTCAAATTGAAGTGGGGCGTAAAGTTGTGCCTCACCGATTCAATGGAACCATTTCCATCATGCTGCTGTCTATTTTGAGGACAATTCATTTTCTTAAATCTTCCTTCTAATAAATACTCCTCTTTGTCATCCTGGATGAGTAACTGCTCATCATACCGATAGACCCCTCCCTGGGTGCTCTTGATGTTCATATTGATTGCACATAATTTTGTGTACTCTCCATTTCGGGCACTCAGCAGATCTTCGTTTTTTTTTTTTTCTTCCGCTTCTTCTTCCTTCGGACAGCTCAAATTGGGAAAATTATTATTTAAGAACGCACTGCATGAGGAGTTCTTTATCAGATTTGTTCTTTTCATACCTTTAGATGTGTTGTCTATTCTGTTGCCGTTCTTTGTATTTCCCCGCGGGTGCTGGTTGTCGGCACTTGACGAGTTAGAACTTCCGTCGTTAAAGTTTACGCTTAGTTTCCACTCTCTGCGCTTTTCTTGGCGCGGCAGATGTAGCAGTTCTCTGCTGCGCAGATCGCTTCCCATGCTGCCTCCTCTGTTCAGAGTGGATGATTGCCCCGGGCTGACCGAATCCAGGCATCTGTTCAGGTGAGAAAACTCCATTTCCTCCCCCTGCATGTCCTCCTCATAGAACTGCACCAGCTTCGTGTTTATGTCATTTATGGAGTGCGCAAATCTGCACTGGTTCCCCTTGATGCACCTCCCTGTATAAAACGAAGAGATGGAAAAAAAGAAAAAAAAAATGAGTCCAGTTTCAGATCGGATGGGCCCCAACTAAGTGTTGACCCTCTCCCCCTCGGAACCAACTACAAGCATAGGACAAACTCGATGCTAGACGAACCTTCTCTGTGCAGCTGGCAGATAGCTGGCTTCCCAACCTCCCTCAGCTCGTTCACTGAATGGGCATAAATGCAGTTGTGGTCAGTGCATTTTCCTACAAACATGGGGATGAAAACAAATGAACAGGTGAGTGTATGTAACACATCTGCAGGGCTTTCAAAGGGGTCCAAAACAGACGATGGAGACGTACCAGGCACTCAACGAGACATTTCTCTTATTTGTTCGCTCAAAAAAAAAAAAAAATGAAGAGGAGGAATACCTAATATGTAACTTTTACATAACTTCGTTTTCCTCATGTCGGGTTTTATCCTCAGTTCGCTCATATCATGAGCAAAAGTGCAGTTTTCCCCTCGGTCACACTTATTTATCAGTGCGTATTTGCACATCTGAATTTTGTAAATCCTAAGAGGCCAGGAAGGAAAAGTAGGATGAGAAGGGTGTGTGCAAAAGTGGTCTACATGGCGCCGTTACTTTGTTCAGAAGCGTCCGTTCGGGGCGCAGGAGATGAGTAATTCCATGGTTTTTTTTTTTTTTCTTTTTTCTTCATTTTTCTTACTTGAATCGATGCATGTTGTCTCTACCGCTTAAGTGTGTATGACACGGGTTGGAAAAGGAAAAAGTTGGGCAAAGAGACCTGAGGGAATGGCCGCAGACGGAGCCAACCTTCGTGACGCCGCTGCTGAAGAATGTGTCGGTTCCTTGTACATAAATACAGGCACAATCAATAAAAAGAGAACAAAAAATAGCCAGGCAAAGGAGAGAAATAAGGAGGGACGCAGACGCAAGGCGTTGCTCAACCCGTCATGCAAAGGACGCAGAATGAAAGGCTTGTACGATGCACTTGGTACAGAAGCTCTTGTCTGGAAAAACAGACACACACATAAGTATATATATATATTTAAACATACACCTGTGAAATCACGTGAAACTGGTTCTCACTTTTAAAACGCAAAGATGCACGCGATATAAATATACAGAGACGCACCTATTTCCGCTCGCTTGTCCATGTAGGTACTTCACTCTGCACAGTTTCTCTGGGTGACTACCTCCCCATTCGCAGGCAACGCTCCTATGCAATTTTATGCTCATACAGTTTTGCGAAATTCTTTTTTTTTTTTTCATGAACTGTTTATAGGTTTTTTTTATTGTTTTAGCTGTATGTACAGGTATTTTTTTTTTTTGTTCGCTTTATTTGGCTTACTCTGCACAACCGCCGTTCTTATTACTCCTAATCCTTGCAATAAGAAGGTGTGGCGGAGGCGCTACTGTAAGAATTTGTGTACTCATGTGTGTTGGCATGTGAACACTCCGGTTGGAATGAAAAGTGCCACGGGAGCGCACAGTAATCAGATAAATGCATAGGGGGCACGATAATGGCGAGGAAAAACAAACAGCTGTGTGGGCCCCTCGTTACTCTATTTTCCCACTGAATGTAACCTTAAAAATGTAAAAAATTTAAATAAAAATGTAATTATCATCTCACTACACCTTGGGAACGGTATGCACGTTTGTGTGTACCTCCAGTAGGGGCGTAAAAAATTGTTGTCCTCCCTTCCCTATGGCACCGCTGTTACGTAATGCTTCTCGCGCTTGGCGTCTCTTCATAGAATGAAATACCACAAGTTTATCTAAAGCGACAAAATGTAAATATAAAGACACGTGCCGTTGTGCATACATCTTTGAGGCTTCCTTTCCCAGATGTCGCTGCTCCTCCACGGGATGTATGCACTCTCAGGAGGGCACCAATTCACATGAAACTTATGTGAATCTTAGTTATGCGCATGTAAAAAGGAAAATTAATAAAAGGAGGGTCACAAAGAAAGAGGGCACACTCACCAATACACAAGTTAAAGAAGTTAAATGAAGAGCATGAGTTAAACTTGCAAAGAAGAAAAATAAATTAAATCTGTTAAGAAATTGCGATGTGTTAATAATGCGAGTGCTGGTTAGCCAACACGTTGATACATAAAATAAGGAAGACTCCCCAGCAGTGACCGACCTTCACAATAAGGTTAGCACAGGAGGAGATGGTGTCAGTTTCTAAAGCATGCGCTGTGTAGTTTTACCGAAATGTGCATGCGAAATTACACAAGGGAGAGTCAAGAGAAAAAAAAGGAAATGAACAGGGAAACATCTCACGTAGGGTAAATCAAAAAAAAATTGTGCTTTTGTTCATAGGCGTATTAAAAAATTGCTTAAACTGGGGGAACACTCCCGTGCATTGGGATTATACATGAGGGTACTAGTGGCGCGCATTGTGCGGGTGCCTACAAATCCGTGCACCTCTCAGAGAGCAAAGAGGCACACAACAAGTGGGAGATACAGTAATGAATATCATAAATGGGAAAATTAAAAATGGACACATTAAAGAGAAAAAGAAAAAATTATAAGCTCAAGTGTAAGAAAGCTGCAAACTCTACTCCACGCCGCTTTTTTTTTCCCCGTTCAATCAGTTACGCACTCGGATCCCTATGCACAATATCCGTTGCATGTGTCTATGTATGAATGCTCATCGAGGAGGGCATGCACTGGTTCCGCTCCGCTTTAAGCTGAAGCGACCCGTTCGCGTGAGAAAGAACGTCCAAATGATGTTAGCACGTGGGTTTGGCAAATGAAAAAGAGAAAATAAGAAGGGTGAAATAAAGAGGGTGAAATAAAGAGGGTGAAATAAAGAGGGCGAAATAAAGAGGATGAAATAAAGAGGATGAAATAAAGAGGGTGAGATAAAGAGGATGAAATAAAGAGGATGAAATAAAGAGGGTGAAATAAAAAGGGTGAAATAAAATGGATGAAATAAAATGGATGAAATAAAAAGAGGGAGAGGAGTACAAGGGGAATAAGAAACAACACGTCGAAGTGAAAACGTGGAGGAATAAGGAGGACATACAAAAGAGCATGCGTCGCATCATAATCACACATACAAGCAACAGTTAAATATCAGAGGATGTGGGGCGGCTCGTTCCTCGCGCATGCATGTGTGTGCAAAGGAAACGCGCATAATCATACTACAGTTGGGAGAAGTTGTGGCAGGTTAAAATCGCACACGCTTACATGCATATATGTGCATACATACCTACACGCACACACCAATTGGTGCATGCCCCTATTTGGTACTCGCGCCGACGCATTCAGGTAGGTATCATGCACGCGCTTGAAATAGAAAATCATTCTTGCATTTGCGCCTACAGTGCGGATCGAGCCGCTGTCACAAGTGGGGCGACGTGATGACAAGCCCACGCATAAGGCCGTTGGCGTAGTTGTGTGCCCTCTCGAGGCAGTTCTTCTCTCATTCGAAGCAACAACATAAATTTCAAGCATAAAAACGTACGGGCGAAAGGGCCCACCGGGGTGAAAATAAAGTGCTAAGTGGAGAAGAATGAGAGGTTTCTTCTCCCGTTTCTTTTTTTTTTTTTTTTTCTCTTTTTTTGACGTTATCGAAAAGAGGATTAAAAAGAGATGTAAATTTTTTTAACGTAAAAATGTTTCTTTCAAACCAAACATTTAAAAAAAAAAAAAAAAAGTTACATTATGAGCACAAAAGCAGGCATGACTAGTGGTGGCTGCAAGTGTATGTCCCAATAAACTGCACCAATATGCATTTCTGGCCTACATTACAGGAAAAAATAAAATAAAATAAAAACAATAAACAGTAAAGAATAAGAGGTAAACAATAAATGCACCCCTTTTCTGAATGATTACCGCAGTCAGTCTTCACCACGGGGAACGCACTTGGGTGGTACTCCTTAAAGTGTGAGCCTTAACTCGGTCACTACGTTTTACGCACCACCCGTATAAGCACAGCTCATGCATCGGGGGCGCTGTTTGTCGCTGTTCGGCGCACGGGGAAGGAATGCCTACACAAGTTATCACATACATACGCATGTACGTACGTGCGTGCAAGGTCCCCTTCCCAGGGGAGGCACTCACGTTTCATGCATGCAAATGACCTCCTTCATTCAACCATGTGCAACACGCACCTGATCGGCCATTCTCAAAGCGACGCAAATGCACCTTTCGCCTGAACAGAAAAGGTGAGATGGGGGCAATTAACTTAAAAAAAAAAAAAATAGCCAAACGACGAAATGGCTAAGCCGCTAATTGGTTAACTAAATTCACGGGGCACACGTAAATAAAACAAGATCTCAATTCGATGAGGGAAACATAGGTCAAGCATGCGGGGAAAGATCCACACACGGGGACAACTTCATCGCATGCATAATATTAAAAATACCACCATGCTTAAAATTTTTTATTAAAAAAGTGAATGTGACATGCCAAAAGAGGGAAAAAAAGCCTGTTCAACTATTCTTTTTTCCCCCCTCATCCCCTTGCTCATGTTCTCCCCCGTGCCTTGGTAATTTCCAAGATGGATTGCTTAAAATAGAGATAAGGGGGAATGAAGAGAAAAATAATACACTCAAAAAGTGCTTGTTGTGAACTTCTTTCTTTCGTGAGTATTAACACCCACTTCTGTGCACGCTATGCAAAAATACCACTGGAGTTATCCCTCCTGGTACATTGAAAAGGGGGGAACAGGGGAAACACAACAAATGTGGTAGATAGGGAACAAATGGGACAACTCAGGTTGCTACACGCGAAAAAGAGGAAAACGCATAACACACAAATTAAGGCTGTGTCCCCTACAGAGGAACAATTTGCACACAAGGAAAAAGCCCTTTCTCACTCGCACAAGAAATAAATCATCCCTAGTGTGAGTTCCTGTTTGAGGATTCCCCTACATTCAAAGGATTCGAAAAGTGATGCACGCACAGAAGGGAGTGATATTTTGTTTGGGTAAAGAAGGCAAGGAGTAGAGATATGCACACGGTAAAATGCTTAATAAACAATGATATGAAATTTCCTTGGGGTTATTCCCCCCCGTTTGAGTGATTTTCCCGATTGGGGAACCTCTCCTTTTTTCTGTTCCTCCTCATCAGTCCACTAGTCCCCCAAGTGGAAGGTGCTTACGCAAAAGAGTAAACACAATCTCATTCTTCGTGAACACCACGATGTGCAATTACACGAGCCATGAATATATCAACACGTGAATGCATAGAAGTAACTCTGTTTTTCCCCGAGGCATGCACAAGTTAAAGTGTAATTCCTCATTTGTGCAAATTTGGTGAGCCTTTTTGCAAGCCGCCCCACGACCATGTTCAATTGTCTGTCCATTGAGATCATCGTATTGGCTTCCTTGATTCTCCAATGCTCAATGGTGTTTCCAAAGGAGGGCCTACTCTTTCACATTCCCCTAAGAAGGCCAACTTGGGATAAAGCCCGCATGAATGTACATACCTACATGTGCACTCTTTTTTTTTTTTCTTGTTTCCCCCTTCTTGGTTCCATTTTTTCGTTTAAAATTTCTTTCTTTAACTTTTCTAAGTGGAACATGTGTGCACGTATTTCCAAGGAGTAAAAAAAAGTGATAGGTCAATGAAAGGGCAAAAGTCGGTGCATTAGTCACGGACTTGTGTGAAAGTCCCCATCACAACATGCTTCCTCTTTGGTAACAAAAAAGAACGTGCTTATCAAAAAAAGGGATACACATACTTTACAAATTGCGTTATTTTCGGTGAGGAGGAAAAACAATGAAGAGGGAATGCTGATTATATCTTCCACTGCCTCCCCTTCTGTTCCACTTTAAGGGAGATACACATCGAGAAAAAAAAAAAATGCATGCACATGTCAGCCAAATAACCCAAATGATTACCCAATTTTAAGCAACCATTTTGGTCAAATAAAATTTTTACTTTTCTGTTCATCCCTTTTTTTAGTCCCTTCGTCTTATCTCCAAAAGGGGTACGGCCCCAAGAGGTTTGAGGTCCCCCTCGAGTGTACCCATTAAAAGTGCATATATAGCTGCACAGTGTGTACTTGCTGTAGTGTGTGTACTGTTTGTACTGGGTGTACTTGACGGGGAGGTAAACCCAGGCGTGCCGGCGCAGCCTCACCCCAAAAGTGCAGCGATAATATCCCTTTTGAAATTTCTGCTCCTCCTGTGACCGTAAAAACTATACAAAATGGAAATAAATTGGACTTATTAAGACTTTTCATCAATTGTGCTAGCCCGTACATACACCGGAAAAGGAAGAGTAAAAATGTATAGCACATGTGGGGCAGACTTAAAGGAGCGGTACCTAGGCACAATGACACACACAATTGCGTGCAGAAGTAAAGGGGTGAGAAAGTGGGACAAACTATACTTCTCCCTTGTTCCGTCCGACAGACAAGCACACTTGATGCCTTTCCATGAGAGGCGAACATGGAGGTAAGACCTCTTCCCCGAGCAACTTCCCTCTATGAGTAACAACGTCGATAAGATAAAGCATGTAAAAAACAAGAAAAAGGCAAAGAAAGAAAGCAAAGGAAACCGAAAGAGGAGGAAAATGGGATATTCCCCACGTGGCGATCAGCCACACCGCAGATCAAATTGCACACGGAAAAGTCGCCTTTCTTAACTGAAAGGAAAAGTGGAAAGAACAACAGTGCTGAAAAAAAAAAACAAACATTCCTACATTCTGTTACAGTAATTACTACATATGTGTTACATTCGTGAAAATTATTTACCAGCGAAAACTTTTTGCACACAGGAAATAGTGGTGTTCATTTTTTTTTTTTTCTTCCGAGGGGGGGGAGTAATTTAAAAGAAATGGTATATCCCTACAGGGAAGAACTGACGCTGCTATTCTCCACTATTGGAGGGAAACAATTTTCCCTATAAGGACTATACCACGTGAACGCAGCGCGAAAGAGGGCGGCTTATTCCATCGATCGCTTAGCCTGTTTGGTGTGTAGCTACGCATCTGATAGGGGCGTGTGAATGAATGATAAAACGCGAAAGGAAATCCCAGAGGAAATCCCACGTCAGGGGGGAAACACACCGTCCAACGGTTAAACGAATAAGTATTCAGATAGAAACATCCTCCCATCTGCCATACGAGCGTGCTGCATACATCTCTGCTCCATGGCAGTGGTGATGTGAGAAGGCGCCTTCTGTAGATAACCTTCGTCCGCTGGTTATTCTTCCCTTAGCAGCACTACACTGAAGGGATGAAGGAAGGTGGGTCACTTTTCTTTTTCAGAGACTTCTACACTATGAAGTACGCCGGCACGGTTGGCAACCTTGCGGGCAAAGAGTTTTTCCAACCTGTGAAAATGAAAAAAAAAAAAGAAAACAGTTTCGCATACGATGTAGTCAATGCGTCTGTTCTTTGTCCTTTAACCTGTTCTTCATTTGTTTTTTCCTCGATGTGGAGATTTCAATTTATTCCTTTTTAACGCTTCATTCTTGCTTAACAAAGGGGCTAACTTGTCCCCAATTTTTTATTATTTTTTTTGTTTAAGAAAAAAACAGAGGGGACGATTTTACCCCTTGGCGATTTCTGCGGCGAACAAAATTGGAAAGGAGAAGCTAAAACTACAAAATGCGTGGAAAAAAGAAACGCACCATCCAAATGGACCACTCCATTATAAATGCCCTCTGCCGATACAACCTAAGAAAAAAAAAAAAGAACAAAATTATTCGAATTGTTTTCCTTTCCCGCTGCGCTGCACTCTATCTCGCGTATGCAAAAGTGCGCGGCTTTTTTTTTTTGTTTTGCCGCCGATCCGTATGTTCGCGTGGTGGTGAATTCGGGTGGGAAGCCCCCACCGCCGCAGGGTCGCCTTTGTCGGGTGTGGGGGGGTGGAACGAGATTTAGGACGATTTGCTATTCGAGTGGGACTGCACTGGGAGATTGCCTGCTAAACTTTTCTTTCCTGCACAAGCAAATATATGCAATGTAGGAGAGGCAATAGCGTACCTTGACGCCGTCCCACTCGAATCGGCGCTTCCTCTTTCCGCGACCGAGAACCTTCGGCAGGTTATATAATCCGAGCCACGTAGCAACAAAGCAACGGTGTATCCAATCTGGAAAAAGAGTTCATTTTTTCTTCTTTTTTCTTTCTTCTTTTTTCTCTTTTTTTTTTTCTTTTCTTTCTCCTCAAATGGGCATCTCCCGATGTACACGTATTCACAGTTCCGATGTGATTGACTGAACATCTGAACTGCCTCCTGTGAGAAGTGACCAGTTCTTTTTTTTTTTTTAACTTTCTTCTACTCCCGATTTGGGATTGTAAGAAAAGGTTGACCCTCGCACCATCTCTGCGGGCGAAGGGAATTTTTTTTTCTCTTGTTCTTTCCGCGAAGAAAGGTACTCATTTTATAGCGCGTTCGCTTCAGTAGGTAGGAAGAGAAGAGCTTCCTTCTCGCGCGCTGCTTTAACTACGCGAATGAATGCTTTTTACCCTGTTGACTGCATCCCCACACGCATTGATTCCCCCTCCCCCTTGCTTTGCTCCGCAGCTTTTTTAACACCCACTCCAAGGCACACCGTTGCTCCCCCGTCAATAATTCACCATGGCGAAGAAGTCAAAGAAAAGCGCGGGAGATAACATCAACGCCAAGCTACAGCTTGTGATGAAGTCCGGAAAATATCAGTTTGGGAGGAAGTCCTGCTTGAAGGCCCTGCGAATGGGGAAAGGTAACCCTGCGGTTCGCCCGCCGCGACCTGTGTGCATCACGTGCATACGTAAATATACTTTGCACATGCTGGTGATATATATGTCTCTACCACTTCGTATTCGTCTTTCCCACTACTTCACCCCCCCAGGCAAGCTCGTCATCGTCAGCAGCAACTGCCCACCCATTCAGAGGAGTGTCATAGAATACTACGCTATGCTGTCGAAATGTGGGGTTCACGATTATCACGGGGACAACAACGACCTAGGGACTGCCTGTGGGAAGTTATTTCGAATCAGCTGCCTCGTCATCACAGACGTGGGTGACTCGGACATTATCAAGACGAACGAGTAGAATGCTAAGAGGAGTGCCAACGTGGGATCGAAAACGGGAAAAGTAACCATACCAGGATGAGAAGAAGATTGACAAGTGCCTCAGAATTGAAGATTTAGAATCTAGCATGGAGACTTCATTACGGAGCAACCTCTTGCAGTAATCCAGATCGACGCCTGTGTTGATGTGCCGAGACAGTAGCTTCCCCGCTCTCTCCGCATCTTTCTTTTCGTCCTTTTGTGCGACATTCTCTCTTTTTTTTTTTCTTTCCTGAAAAGATATACCTACATAATTGCCCTTACGTATGTACACGCTGCTTCGGATGGGGCGCCACTGTGCACCAGGGAAACTTGCCCCACGTGTTCTGATGAGGAAGTCTTAATTTTCAATGAACCCATAAAGGTAACTTTAAAAAAGTGGTGACAAATAGTCTGTGTGTTTGGTGTGTTGTCCTTTCGATGGGGACAGATTGACGAAGGGTTTCCCCAAAACGGGGAATCGCCTCGCGACGAGGTTAATCATCTTTGCAGCTACTTGGCTATGCTACCATCCCAGCAGCGATAGGTAGCCCTCCTGCGCAGCGCATGTGTCGAATGGCCCCCTTAAAGGAGTCATCGATTTGGTTTAACTATACATGATGGTGGCGACTCTCCAGCTTCGCCAAGCGAGACACACAACAAGTGTGCACTTACTGGGTGCCAACAAAAAAAATAAAAAAAAAAAAAAAAGGGGTGATCAGGGGAAACCCCTCCGGATAGTGAACCTTAAGGGGATAGTTCAAAAGAAGGAGGAAACTCGCCAAGCGGGCTACCCTCCCGCGGCGCAGAAAGCCATCTCCTGTGGCCAACTCCAGCGGGAGCTCACTTGGGGCTCCACATGCCCAGGCGAGTTCCAAACAGAACCTTCAGATATTTCTGCCTGTTCGTTTTGATCCTTGCCTCGATGCGCTTCAACGTTTCGTTTGTTGTTAATATGATGAGGCTGGAGATGACTATAAGTATGCTGAGAGTCGCATCGGGAGACTGCCAAGGGGGAGAAGTTAACATGCATTGATGATCCATGTGTAGTAGGTACAAAAACGTACATCGTACATGGTACAGCGGAGTGTTGCCTCCAACATGATACCACAAAATACTCCAGGCGGTGTAGTAATCACAGCTGCCATGTGCAGCGAAGTTTGTCTCACCTGAATTACGTATTGGGGGGGGAGCATGTACATGCGGAATGCCACGTACAGAAGGCTCAGAATGAGGAAAATGAACAAGCAGGAGAAGTATGTTTTTGAGTTTTTGATGCAGGTGAGCTTGTACAGGGGTTCGAACCTACGTGGAGGGAAGGGATGAAGCGGGGTAAGACGCAACGAATACACACCAACACACACGCAGCAACGAATGCACAGAGACGCAAGCGCCGCAGCGCACACGCGACTTCGAACGGAGCCCGTCTTCTCACCTGTCACTGTGCGACAGCGAAGAGACAAAGAACAACAGGGAGAAAACAAAAAAAAAAAATATCTGCGACTGCTTGATCATCACACCCGCCATGTTTCGCCGGACACCCATAGGTTCCTTGTCAGAAAATGAATACAGGAGCAGCTGGCATTTGTAGAAGGAGCCTGTATGGGGGGAAGAGCGCCAGACGTAGCGCGGCGGAAGGAGTGTCGAGTAGGGCATCGAATGCTACTACCATCTCTACGGCAGTGCTGAAACCAGTTTCACTAAAGCAGCTCCTTCACTCTTTCCCTCGGGGCGAAAAATTGGATGCCTACTTAGATGCGCACTCTCCGTGCAGTGGTGCGCCACATCCGCCATGAAATTCTTCTGCAATGAATTTAAGACGTCTTCGCTGAAGCTGGACTGTAAAATGTATCTGCTGGCAAACTGCCTGTTAATGTGCTGTACGTAGTAGACCGCCAACGTGACACACAAGAGCATGAAGATGATCCACCTGATAAGGTAGAGGAGCTGCCGCGTGGGGGGGAAAGAAGAAAAAAAATAGGTGTGTTAATCATAGACAATGAAATAGAGGCTCCCCTTTCTACGTCAACAAAGGGGTGTGTCCCCACAGAGGGGCTCAGATGACTCCGGCACTACTTCGCCGCTGAACCCATACCAGCCTCTTCATGAGGAACTCCCGCGTGATGACTCTGTCGGGGATCTCGTTCATTATGGTATAGTTGTTGTCGTTGCCGAGGAGGGCGATTGACAGCAGAGGGATGATCAGCAGGATGAACAGGAGGTAGTCCATCACCTGTATGGGGAAAGCGGAAAGTCCAATGAAACAATTGGAAAGAAACTTGAAGACATGCATCGCACGTGTTGGAGGGGGAGTTCGCCCTGAAGGAAGTCACAGCTTGCAACTAAAGGCACCCCTACCGAGATTAGGGGGGGCAAAAACAACACCGAAACGATGAACAATAGGAAGGACAACTGGGAGTAGTAGAAGTAGAAGAAAAAAATCGTCAGCGAGACGTTCTTCTTGTGGATCCTAGAACTCTTCAGTAGTTTGTACACGAGCTCCATTATGTTTTCTGAGAGGTCTGTGAGGAAGTGGCGAGAAGACGCATATAGAAGTGGTTGCGATGGAGCGGCGAGAAGAGACATAGAAAACTCGTTGGGAGTGAAGTCGGAGTGGAGTGGTACACACTGAGGAGGGTCATAGAGAGCCAACGACTCCGGGAAGACAACATCCATTCTGACAGTCTGCTCCCACTTCCAACACGCTGCTTATCACTTGATCACTTCAAACCTACCAAGTCGACTCTTCTCTATTATCAAATTACACGGCAGCGTGTTCACGAAGGAGGCATACGAGATGATGGGGTTCTCCTTTGTGGATAACTCATCAAATGGGGTGTTCCTTTCTCTTTTCCCCTGGCAATCTTTACAGGCATTATTGTACGGGAGCAGAATAGACACGGCGTAATTACACAGGCTGTACATTTCGAAATTGCAGCAGTTCAGGCTGTTTCCAACGCAGGTGATGATTTCGTTGTTCTCCTGTGCGGAGGAGAGGAAGTGCATGGAAGAAGAGGTGCACTGGTGTGCGTATATCAAAGGGAAGGAAAAGGGGCCGGAGTGGTGCCTCCACACGTCTCATTCGGGTGCCCTTATCCGCCGCTTCGTCTCTGCTTAGTCCCTGCTTGGCGCTGGCTCAAGTCCAACTTACGAGCAGAATTTTGATCATCTCGGCCGTGTTGAACTGGTTGCATCCTGAGTAGGACGACACTCGCAACGGGATGTCATCCACCTGTTTTTTTTTCGGAGGAACGGGTAGGGAGTATGCACAGGTGAATATGCCTACGCATAGTGAGAGACAAATCTGCACAGTGAGGTAAAGCATAGGACTAAACATATCGTGACTACGAATTGTTTTTCTCTTTTTCCCACCTCCTGGATGTGCGTCTTAATGTTGTTGATGCCACTCGGGATGACAACCTTCCCATCCCTGTTTTTAAAGCTCGACCTGCAGAGAGGGAAGGGCAGAAAAGTATATACACACGTATGCCGATCGGATCGAGGTGATAAAGAGGTTACAAAAAAAAAATAGAAAGCATCACTCAGGATTTCAACGTGCTAACAGTACTGTGAGACCACTCACTTATCGTTGAGACTCAGAGAGATGGATGTGTTCCAGTTAGTCTCCATGCCGAGCAAGTTGGACACGTTCCTCGTGTTTGCTTGATCCGTTTTGCTGAAATGGACGAAGCGGATTCCTGCCTGGGGGGAAGAGTCATGAATAGTGATATATTGATAGAGGGGTAAGCGCTGAGAACGGACTGTATGCGCTCCACGCTTCCTTCCCTGTGCCCACCAGGAAGGCACCATTTCAAAGAGACCCACATCGTAGAAGTCGTTAATCCGCATCTGAATTTCGCTGTTCGTCATGAGTTTCACTGCGGAGTTGCCTGAGCAGGGGAGGGATGATAGTGGTGCACAGGCAGTGTAGTTGTGTCCCATTCCAATTATGTACTGTTACCTAGACATACTCGTTGTGCCACCCTCGCGCCGCTTACCAATGAAGATACTCGTCGAGAGCAAGTGGGACAAGAACTTCTCATTCCCCTTCACAGGGAAGGGACTCTCATTGTAGAAGTTCCTCAGGTGGTACACCTTCCGCTTATTTATTGTCAACAGGTATATGTTCTTCTGGAAGTTCTCCTTTAGGTAGTTGCTCTCTTCTTTGCTCAGGGGTCGGTATGCAAAGCATATGCTTTCGATTCCTGCGGAGGGGAGCAAGTGACAAAAGGGAGAATGATAGAGAAGGACAAACACACACACGAACAAATATATATGTGTAGATGCTGATGCTGGGCCCACCTGAGGAAATCCACTGCATATTCAGGATGCGCAGCACCTTCTTCTTCCTCCGCTTAAGTCTCTTGATGGCCTCCCCGTCGTAGTAGAACATGCACTTGTTCACGAGGGCGTCCAGTTGTCCCTGCGCGTGGGGGAGGGTACATGGCTGTGTGTGTGGCGCTGTGGATGACGGCTTGGATGACGTGCTGCAACCCGCCCCAAAACCCACCTTCAGAAAGAGGTGGTACTTGTCTTTCTTCTTCTCGCACAGGATAAAGGCAAAGACAAAGTTGTCCCTGGACGTGACCGCATCGTATATGTTGATGCCCGGGGCTTGCCCCTTCTCGGCGTGCTCCTCCACGTGGTATGGCAACTCGCCACCGTCCCTCGTGCTCTTCCTATGCTTCTTCAGCTCGCTACTCTTTTTCTTGTACAACTCGTAGTTGCTTTTGTTTTCCACGCAAAGGAAGAGCCTATCAGGGGAAGGGGAAGCGGTCCGCGTACAGGGGAGTGGGTCCACCGTGGGAGAGCAACTGTTTAGCAGTTCAACCGCTTAGCAGTGAAATCGCTTTGGCGCCCCTCCGCTGACACTCACTTCTGGAAGACAAACTTATTGTATGGATACGAAATGTTGCCAATGTCGCAGAGACAAATGAAGAGGTGGCTGTAGTCCAGCTGATTCATGTAATTCATGATGTTGTTCTGGAACTCGTCCAGGAGTCTGTTGGGGAGGAGGAAGCAGATGACAACAGGGCACTGATGAGTAGGAATGCCTTCCCTACCTCTAGAAGGGCGGTGTAGGTTTGCCAACTGCTCAATATATGTGTCCCCTCACCACCAGCAAGGGTGTGCACACCAACACGGCAGTAGCCGCTTCCGAACAGCCGCAGAGACTCCCCACCTCCAAATGATCTTACTTCACATATTTAGGGACTTGCGTGTAGTAGGACAACAAAAAGAGAGAGTGGAGGATTTTCCGGTTCTTAATCCTCTGATAAGCATACATGCTCTTGTTGTCCATTAGGATATCAATAACGGTCAGGATGTAGTTCTGGTGATTTGCCACTGCCTTCATCATAGTCGAGCTTGACGGGGTCTCCTTCGAATTCATGCAATTATACAGGCAGATCTCCTTAATGCTGTGATTGGTGTCTAGTAGGATTCCGCTACTGTCTAGAAAACACAGCACTGAGCAGTCGCTCAGGATGTTCAGGTAGCATTTATCGATTTTGATGCCCTGCGGGGGGAGATGCCATCACAGGGAAGAAAAAAGATAAAATAAAATAAGATAAAATGAAAAAAAAAGATGGCATAGTTAGACATCTGAGGAGGTAGAGTTAAACCTACGGGAGGCAACTTCTCTTCCTTTGGGGGCATTACCACCGGGATATGTCTGTCTCTCCTCCCCCAGAAGGGACAGAAGAACAAGAAGACAAAAGAACTTCGCAGTGGAGTCTCACCTTAATGATTAAAAAAAATATGCTCTTCAGTGTGTAAAACAGCCCGAAGCGCTTCTTGTCTGCATAGCCAGTATCCTCTGTTGTGGTGGAGAAGTCGAATGAAGAGGAGAAATCCCTTTCGTAGTTCATCTCGTCCTTAAAATAACTTTCATAGATGAGATTCAGAGAGGAGCAGTATCCGTATATCAGCTCTGAGAAGATTCTTCAGAGGGAGTAGAAAAGGAAAGGAAGGTAGAAGAGCCGCGCAAAATGGTATCCAACGATGTATGGCGGCGTGTGTTCGCGACATCTGTACGCGGCAGTCTAGCCAGTTCTCTTTCCAGCTGCCGTTCCAGTTAGCTTTCCTGCTCTTCCCGCGATGTGGCAAAACCCTACCTGTGGAAAAAGGGCAGCATCGTGATCGACATCAGCACGCTGTACAGCAGAAAGTAGATAATGACAAAGTGGGGAACATCCCCTCGGTGGCTCTTCATGTCGGTGAAGCTGCGAGGGGGGGAAAGTAGGGGGTATGACCACCCAGGAGTGAGGTACTCCCGATGAGAAGTACTCCGGATGAGAGATACGCCAGGTTAGAGCTACTCTACATTAGAGCTATTCCAGGTTAAAGGTAGCCCCTGTTGGGGCAACCCACTCATGCAATCTTACTACACCGCCGCTGCCACGACAGAAACGGGAAAGAGAATAACCCACGTGTACAGGTAAAACGTGTGAATCTTCTCCGTCAGGATTACATTCCTCAGGTTACCCTTATGCTTCGAAATTTTGTTCTCCTCTGTGGAGTCTAACATATACTTTCTGATGGTGCTTATGGACACGTTTTCTTGTGCCACGAATGAGTAGAGGTGGAATGAGGGCAGGTAGTCGCCCTTGTCGTCCTTCCCGTGCCTCGTCAGCAGGTTCATGCTAATTTGATCCTTGTCCATCGGCATGAACACCTCATACTTTTGGTAGCCCCGCCCGTACGCTGTAAGGTGGTGATGAAAACAACGGCGATCATCATAAAGGGGGTTAGCAAACCACGTGTACATTCCCAAGGTGGACAAATGAACCAAGCAGGATAGAATTAGCTCGACGCACGTACTGCCCTCCTCTATGTCGTATTCCACACATCTACAGGGGATTAGGTCCCCGGCACGTAGCAAGAAGATGTCCTGCTTGATTAGCTGCACGGTGGAGGGGGGGAGAAGCAAGTCGGTTGAGGAGTGACCCAGTGAGTGCGTCAATGAGTGAGTCGATAACTGACCCGATAAGTAACCTGCTGCAGCCAGCAGCCGTTCCGTTCCTCTGTACGGTCCTACCAGGTTCGTCGGCAGCAGTTCCCATCTCTTGTTTCTCTGAATGAAAATAAAATGAGAGTTGGACAAATAATTCAAATGACAATCGTCTTCCTTCTTTTTTTTGGAGACATTCCTTGGTGACAATAAGTTAGAAGCTCCGTTTATTTTTCTCAAAAACTGGTTGGTCTGCAGGGAGGGAGGAACATTTGACTGTCTGCTAACATGCTCCAGTGTGTGAAAGGACTGCGTAGCACACGTGGGAAGTATGCAGAGGGGCTGCGCGAATGTAAGTGTAGGCCAAAGGAGAAACCTTTCCTTGAGCCTCCCTCTTATGGCGGTACCTAGGGACGATCTCCCTATGCATACGCTTGCGCGACTCTGCATTCGACCTACTTGGGCATCTTCAATCTCGTAATAGAGAAAGACGAACAGCAGAAGCAACAGCGATATGAGAAAGAACAGGGCCGTCAGGTAGTGCGAACTGATTATGTCGTTGTCTGCAGAGTGGGATATAATGTAGTGGAAGTGAGAGGTGGGACATAGAGGGGAGATGCGTAGCGAGCCCTGCTGAGTGGACTCAGGAACGGTCAAGAAGAATGCCGCTTTCTCCCACGCGTCCGTGATTTGACTTCCTCAGTGCCACTGCCAAAGCCACAGCCATACCCTCCAGAAAAATTAAGCACGCCAACAGGGGAGCCAAAAAAATTGTCACTACAAGAAGTTCTGTCTTTAGGATGCACTTTAAGAAGAACTTCCTTTGCGTCTTCTGCTTGTATTCATCCGTTATCAGCTTTGAGGCAGGGAAAGAGTAGAGGAGCAACATGGGTAGAGAAATCTTCAATCATGGACAGGAGTACCTTAAAGAAGTATCATAGCGAGGGAGACGTTGCTCCTCCCTTCCGAGGTGCTCCCCGCGCAGGTGAGTCCACCATGGGCACAGAGGAAAGAACAGCGGAATGATAGCTCATGGGAGGTGGTACCTTCCTCAGTTGCACCTTCTTTTTTTTTTTTTTTTCCTCATATATGCGCTGCTGTTTACACCCCCCAGGATGCGCACCACGTTTACACGAACTGACAGCTCTGCTGCCATGGACTCTTTCATGTGTCTCCCTACCTGGAGCTCCCTCCTTATGGTGTCACAGAAATAAACGTCATCTATTTCTCCAGGGCGTTTCTTCACTTCCCTGTTATCCATTTTGCTCCTAAAAAATGCTCATCAGAAGAAAAAAGAATAAAATAAAAAAAATTAAATAAATAATTCCTTCTCATTATGGCTAGAAGGGGAAGTCTCCCCACACGAGCGTGACTGATTCGTTCTCCCTATTCCTGCACACATTTCAAATGTCTGTTCTTCCTGTTGGTGTGCACGCGCGGTGGGGTCGGTTCACTGGAACGAGTTTGCTCTTTTCGTGACCCTTGTTAGTTGAACTAATTATGCTTCCTCGCTCAGTTGACTAGTCTGAGCGGATCGCCACCCGGCACTCAGGAGAAATGCGCATAGCAGTGTTAGCTTTGCATATGTGCATCCTTATGTACATTTCCTAAGTGTACAGGAGGAGTACAGAGAAGCCAACTTTACACATGCTGCGCCCATTCTCGCATAACCTCGTGAGAACCTGGACGAACTTTAATGACGATGGATTCCCGGCTCACTCACCTGATTGGTGAAAAGGAACGCGACGCTTACACCACTCGAGGTAATTCCCCCACGGTTCCACTTCACCCTCGGGGTACACTTTGTTTACGCTACCCCAGGGTGACATTACCTCGGCCAATTCACGCCACCTCAGCTAACTTCGCCCTAGTTCAGCATTTGTCCTTTTTGTTTCTTTCCTTTCCCCTGCCGCGCATATGTTCACATATGTAACGAGAAGAGAAGCGCTCACGCATGTGCAGGCTCCTCACTTCCCCACCTAGTGGGGAACTGGCGAGCATTTTCCCCCCCCAATACGTACTATCGTCTGGGCCACACGCACATCGGATGAGCAACTTTAACGCGTGCCCAAAAAAAAAAAAAAAATAAAAATAAGATAAAAATAGGATCAAAATAAGATCTGTATCTCATAAGATAAAAATAAGATAAAAAAAAAAAAAAAATAAAATAAAAATATATATATGTAGAATGATTTTTCACAGAAGCAGTTTTGTCACCTCATCCGATGACAAAGCACACATTTCGCACCCATGACTTACGATTTACCATTGATATAAGCACTGTCGTTGTCTTTATCACGAGGTGTATACCTTTGGGGAGTGAAATAGGGAAGTCATTCCCCCCCGTTGCGTTTTTTCGCCTTCGGGAGCAGCTGCTTCGCTCCGCAGTTATTTTCCATGGCGTTCACCCATTTCTGTAGTTATGTGTGCACACATGTCTGCTCCTTCGTCTGATTGCTCGTCCGTTTGATTTTTCGTCCCTTTGACTTCTCCTTCGATTGCTCCCCTTCCACGCGTGAATGACCCAGAGGAGAATTATCAAGACGTAACTCGCCAAAGGAGCTAATTCCTACACGCCGCTGCGAATGCGCGCCTTGGAACACGCCTGTTTTTGAAGTCTGAAGTTACCTGACCCGTCTAGCCGAAAAAAAAGAAACGGAGCATTGTTATTAAAGGGGGCCCCTGGGGTGGGACTACGTTGCAGTCATCACAGAGGCCGTCTTTCTATATATTGCCACGTGTATCACTCACTTATTCTCCGAGGGCACTCACAAAATGAACGAACAGAAGAAGCGCACAGACCAGCACCCCCTCGAGGAGGACCTCAAATTCGACGGCCCCTGTGACAACAAGGAGAATAACAACGATGCGCATGTCGTGAACATTTCAAACATCGCCACCATCGACTTTGCCAATCTGGAGAAGGAGTTCCAGAGGATTTACAGGTCCCCGTCGCAGGAGCGACCGCCATCAGTCAACGAGTCAAACAGAGCGAACCAATCAGATAAGGCAAACAAATGGAATGAAGAGAATTACTTCTGTGGAAAGACCGACAAGGGGCCCCACGTGATGGTGAACGAGCCGAGTGAGGAGACGCTACACACAGAGTGCTCTGGAATGCACAACGAAAGTTCCATCGGAAGGGTCATCTCAAAGGGAGAAGGAAAACAACGTATTGATCACTATGGAGGTACGCTGCAAGCCCAGTTTCAGAGGAGCAAACCCACGGGGCTAAGCAGGCAGGAGAACTTCTCTTCGACCAACTCCATTGAGAAGATCTTAAAGAGTATCCAGGAGAACACCATCTTGGGGACAGACAGGGGGGAAGATGGCAACTCCGGTGGGTGCAGCTCGAACGTGGGTGCGGGTGAGGCGAATGCGATGGACCCAGTGGAGGCTATTCACCCGGTGGGAGGTCTTCACCCCACGAATGTTGCACTCGCCGCGTCTCCTCGCGCTTCTTCTATCGCTATTCCTACCGCTTTTCCTGGATCTTCTCCTACCGATTCTGCTCCCGCTTCCCCTGCTGCTTCACCAATCCCTTCGCCAACCGATTCTGCTACCGCTTCACCTGTCGCCTCGCCAACCGCTTCTCGTATTTCTCCCCCCGATTCGCTTTCCCACATGTGCCGCCTGTGGTGTGATGACAAGCCCTTTGCGTACCGCTGGGGGCGCGGCATGAGTAGGCAAGAAGTACAACGGTGCGTGCACAACTTCTGCATCAACATCGCGAACGAGGATTTCTATCTCGTGCGTCTGGAAAAACTCACCGAAGATAACCTCTTCAAGGAGAAACAAAAAAATATACAAAAAATACGACTAAAAGGGGGCATTTACGCATATTACAGAATCTGCGAGCGATATGAGCAGCAGTCATTAGGAGATGTGAAACCAAATGAGGAATACCTAATAAGAAGGAAGAACCACGTGCAGGAGAAGCTCATGGACCCTCTAAACTTCCCGGAGGTGCTGAGAGCCATAGAATACACAAAGGAAGGAGGAAATCTGCTGAAGCATACTGTTTATAGCATTCCTCACTTGCGCTTCTTCTTCGTAAGTAAGGATTTGAATTTCATTAAATGGTTTTCATCCAGGAAGACAGATGAGCAGTGCAAGATTTACTTCCGAACGATAAATAGCCTCGAAATAAGGACCGTCCATGAAGACATCCTGGAGAATCTCAAGGTCGATATCTTGAAGAGGCTATCCTTTTCCATCGTCTACATGAATGAAAAGAAGAAGGTAACCCTGACGTGTAAAAGTTTGCCAGAGTTTAACTATTGGGTCACCACCATCAGGGCTCTCATGTTCCGCGCGAAGAGGATGAAGACGACTCGCAGCGTTCTGTTGTCCCATGTCAGCGGAGGGGATTCGGACGAAAGGGTGAGAGACAACACACTCACTCGAGAGTTGTCAGATAGCATTGCACATTATACAGGAGGGGAGGTGGACGTGAGAAGGACCGATAGGCGTGAGGTCAACTTCTGTGGATCTTCCAGAGCTTCTATACCTTCCAGGGCGTCTATACCTTCGAGGGCGTCTATACCTACCAGGGCATCTGTACCCTCCAGAGCTTCTATACCGTCCAGAGCTTCTATACCTTATGGACAGGACGATCCCTCCAAAACGCCCCCTCACCAGAGGGAAGTGAAATCGAAGGTGTCCCAATCGAAAGGAGAAGAAGTTTCAACGAGGAAGAGACTTGACACTGCAGAGGGAAAAAGCTCCCTTAAGACATTTCATCTGTATCAAATGATTGTCTTTCCAGATTATAACCTTTATCAGATAAAGACCAAATTTTATCTGCTCAAGGAGAAGGCATACAAGTATAGGATATTAATTGAAAAGGAGATTGATGAATATCAAATCGATATCGACTTGGGGGGAGGAGGCTCAGGGCAGAGCGGTCATCACGAGGGGGCGGCCAGTGATCCTTTCGGCAACGAGAGCACCCCCCCAGAAGAGGATATCTACCTGGAGAGTGACCCAACTTCCCACAGAGAACACCCCCCCCTCTACCACTGCAATGTTAGCGGCAATGTTAGCGGCAATGTTAGAGGGAATGAAGGGGGAAAGGAGAACCCACTGAGGAGGAGGGAACCCTTCTCCGGTGGCAAGCACAACGAAATTTGGTCCAGAAGCTCCTCCCCCCATGTCGCCCTACCGGAGTTATATAGACTTAACAAGGACACAAACTTAACCGTTCGCGATGATGGGAAGTTATCCAGAAGGATGACGAACAGTCTAGTAGCAGCAACAGGAGGGGAAGTGAAAGGTGGCAACCCCATGGAAGGGAACCATGAGGACGAAGCTGAGGAAGACACAGACCAGTTTAAGCTCCAGCTGATTGTAAAAATATATAACGGCATTGACAGAAGAATTAAGCAGGTGCAGAAGGACATCATGCACCTTGTGAAGGTTCTGAAGAGAGAGGAATCGGGGAAGCCTACAAGCCCGCAAGCCGGGATCAGCGGGTTCTCCCTGGAACACCTCTGGAAGTACACCACGGATGCGTACAAAACGTTGGAGAGCAAGTTTTACAAAACGGGGGATAATCGCTACGGTGCGGATAACCCATACCGTGGTGATAACCGCTACTCCCGCTTCAGCGAGCTACACACCCAACAAGGGAGAACGGAACTGCCACCAACCAAACTGCACAAACGGGAAGAGAAAGCTGATTGGTTTCCGCCGAACGAATGGGACACTCCCAATGAGGAGAATTCACCCGAGGGACACAAAAACCAATCCAGGAAGCTCATCCATGATATCCTCTTCGACATGTGGCTCTGCGAAATGGAACTCGGAAACATCGAAGATATTTACACCACCTATTTGTGCAACTCCAGGCGAAAGAAAAACTTTATTACAAACATAGACGCCCCTGCCTTCGTGAAAAACATCTCGCAGCAGATCTCCAGCACGATACTGCGCTACATGAACTTGTGAGGTGGGGCGGCAACCCAAAGCGGTTAGCGGAACAGCGTGGGAAGGGGAAAAACCCGTTTGGTAGGATGCCCCCACGTAAGGGCAGCCACAACCATAGTGGGATTAATCATCATGTCGGAGTTGTTCCAATATTGGAAGAGAGCTCCTCAGTTAAGTAACAATTGCTTCGGATAGAAAAAGTAAAAAAAAAAAAAAACAGGAGATGCGTCTGCCACGCGGTGCGCATCGGCAACACGGCATCTCCAGCGAGACGAAAAAATTGAGCGGGGTAGAGTCCCCCATACAGGGAAGCGATTCAGCGGGTAATCGATTGAGCACCTCAACACGCAGCGGTCCAGGAAGCACTTACCTGGACACATACAGCTGGTACGCCGCGTCGAACTCCGAAATGCTGGAGCGTATTTCCCTGTGAAGGTAGTTTATAATGTCCCCCTTGTGGTTGAAGGTGAAGAAGAACAGCGAGTTCAGCTTGCTCAGCTCGCGCAGGATTCTTTTTTTTTTGCGTTCCTTTTTTTTGTTGTTCCGTTCCTTCGTTGGACTCCGCGCCGGGGGTGCAGTGTGTGCACTGTCAGCGGGGTGATCGGGGTGCATTTCTGCCGCGTTTTCCGCGTCCCCCGTTTCGCACTCTATCCGCTCCTGTTGCGCCTTTTTTGTCTTTTTCCATTCCTGCGCTGTGCTTATCCCTTCCGTTTTGCCTGTTTCCTCCATTGTGTTTCCCCCTCCTTCTGTCCTTTTTCTTTCCGTTTTTGTCCTCCCCTCCGTCGTGACTGACGACCCTGCGTCCTCCTTGTGGTTGGACATGACCGTCGACTTAGAGTCAATGCTCATGAGGTTTTCATAACTTCGCCCCTCCTCGTCATTAACGAACGAGTACCTTAATTTCTTCGGATCAATGGGGCGGTCTTTCTTGCCCACGCAGCTGCTATCTTCTTGCGTATCGCTTGGTGGGCAGTCCTTTACAGTAATTGCTTCACAATAGGCATATGGAAGCCTCTGGTCCAGCCCTACAGTTGTAGGTGAGACTACCTCTTGGAGAGGGGCCTCCTGAAGCGGTTGACTGTTGATGGTCGCCTCGTGGGAAGGTCCCCCACTCAGTAGTGTCTCCACGCGCGATCCCTCCATGAGCAGAGTCTTTTGCCCGTTTCTCTTTCCCCCACCGGACTTTACCCCCCCACATGGGGGGTCCACCTGCCGGTTTCCTTCCCCAACGTTCCAACTGTATCCACATCTAACTGATGAAGCAACACTGGAGGGGACGTTTCTCTGCACCTGTTTGTTCCCCCCAGGGACAAAACCACTCGTGTAATCATTATCTTGAGTAGTAGCCCCCCAAATTCGCTTGTGAACCCCTGTGTTTGCATCACCCTGGTGAGTTTCATCCTGTTGGTTCTGGTTTTTCCTTATTATGACTCTACCGCCATGACCACTGCCGGGATCCCTAATGAAGGGGGGCTCCCCTGTGTGGCTATGTGCAATGGGTAGTATCTCTGGAGCAGTGTCCCCAACAACAGTCTCTCCCTTCCTAGACCTCCCCTCAGGATTATCTAACTTTCTGTAGAGCCTGTACAGCCTTCTAATTTTTTTTACAATTATTGCTAAGTTGGAATCACACTTGAGGACAAGGTTATAATTCGACCTCAGCAGCATGTGTGCATCTTGCACCACTTGTATGAGTTGATTTTTATTTCTACTCTCTATTTTGTCGACTGAGAGGATGTGGTCGAGGGTCTCCGAAATTCCCTTCAGGATGAATGGCAGGGAGGAGGTAGAGCTTTCAAAGAGGACCGTCATGTCTGCGTCGTTTGGTTCGTTCGCTGTGGGGTTTCCACTTCCCGCCATTCTTCCAGTAATGCCTTCCCCCATGGAAGCCATCCGTCCGATAGAAGCCATTCCTCCCACCGCCATCATCTCACCATCCCTGCTGTGCAAGATCTCCGCGATGTCATTCAGTTCATTCGCCTCCAACTTGGACTCGCTCAGAACACACTGGTCATTGTTTTTCAGGATCTCCTTCGCATTTGCTATCGTCTTCTTCGCGTAGTCCACACTTCGTTGGGTTGTACCTTCGCATCCCACTTTGGAACTCGCCGCATTGGCAACTCCGGGGGCTCCACATGGTTGCATTAGCATCAAAGGGTTGTTTCCAGGGGGAATGCCTTCTCCTTCTCTGTCCCGCCCTTCCTTCATTGTTGCCTGGTCCTCCATTCCGTCAAGCATCACGTGTGTTTGCACTCCCTGACTCTCGCTGCCTTCTCTCCGCAGGGTTGCGACGTGCACACCTCCCTGCAGATCCCTTCGTACATCACCAGGAGGAGGGACGTGTCCACCGCCACGCAAACTGTGGCCTTCGTCAATGCCGTTCATTTAAAAGGAGATTCATTTCACCGCACCACCTCAGCTACGCACATAAGGGAAAACTATACACAGGGTGGACCAGAGCAAAGGTGCCCACGGACATCCAACTGGGAAGCGCCCCTTGAAGATGCTATCCCTCTAGGCAGTGTCCCCCGGCATGTGGGCATGTACCTTGTCCACATGCACGTTTAAAATGGATGGGGAAGGGTTCCAAAAGTGCTGAATAGTCAGTTCATCATCTTTTTTTTTTTCTTTTTTCCTTCCACTTTCTCAAAATGGTGAAGAATATACGGACGATAAAATTTGTTTTTCCTTCCTTCCATTTTGTTTCATTTTGTTTCGCTTTATTTCGTTTCATTTCACTCCATTTCGCTTTATTTCCCTTTATTTCGCTTTATTCCCTTCTGTAACGGTCCGCTTTTGTAATGCCTTTATGAAGATGGACCTCATTCGGTTGTGTACGCCTTTTTCCATACTCCACTATGCGATCATTTTGTTTGCAGTTTTTCTTCTTCTTTTCTTTTGTGGTCCTTTCAAGTGGTTAAGCAGAGGCTTATTTTCCGCCTCATTGGTACAGATGTTCCTAGCTCGATGCGCACTTCTTAAACGGAAAGTGGCCTGCCACGAACTTGCGGCCGCCCCCACAAGCGTATGTAAAACGCAGGTGTGAGGCGCATACGTAAGCAAGCGCGAGGGGGGCAAATTAACTTTCCTGGTGGACCACGCGGCAGTAGTGTGAGGAACAAAGGGACACAAAAAGGCCACACTCGAAGGGGCAGTCACTACATTTAACGCGGATGACACAACCCACAATCATCATTTACATGTGAGAGAAAAATATTTACTTAAGAAAAGAAAAAAAAACTCACTCCTGCGGGATATCAGTAGACGCACTCCCCGCCGGTGCGCAATTCGATTGCAACCATCACCCGTTGCAAATAAGACGTGACATAAAAACTGCATTGGCGCCCTTCGTCCAAGTTATGTTTCCTATGCTAGGGGTCTTCTTCCCACGCAACACGTTGTATTTCGCTAAGGTAGGTCCAATTTAGACACACTGTAAAAATGCAAATACAGCACTTGTACGTACACTTGTCTAGAGTTACGACTTCGTATAACGGTGCAGCTGCTCCACTTTATCAATTCGGACCATCTTCAGGACTGTAATGCCGCTTCCGAATTGACTAATCCGCAATGTTTGTCCCTCCCCCAAAGTGGCAAATTGTTTCTTCTGTGAATCTCCATGAGCCGTCGATAGAGCCCTCGGTTCAAGTATTGGTTTATAATTCGTGCCGACCCCAGGCAGTGGAAAAAGATGCGACTGTCCTTCTTCCCCCTCCTCAGGGAGTAGACATATTTTGCTTTCCCATTCCCTTTAACAATGAAGGGGAGATACAAGGTGATTATTTGCCCGGGGGAGAGTCCAATATCTTTCTGCTTCAGTGTGAGGTATGCTGTTTCTCCCAGGTCATCGAGGGCAATCTTTGCTTCCTTTATCTGTTCGCTGTTGCGTACTCTGACGCAGATGAATTGTCCTGCCAGCTTCCTACTGGTGGCCGGCATGATCAGCGTCCTATCTGCTTCGTCCCTTTCTGCCGCATCTTTTTTTGATGCTCCCCCCCGCAGGTAGGAAGGCGAGACAGAGGCCACCCAGCGAAAAGCCCCCAATTTGCATCGACCACGAAGGTGCCGAAACAGCGCACTTCCGTAATCACGGCTGACGTAGATGAAGTTTTCCTTAAAACTCTCCTTCACGTCTCCATTGCCACATCTCAACATCTTCTTATAAACGACTGTCCACTGACATGACGATATGAAGTTCTTCTGACAGCTCCGACCTCTTCCTTTCGCGTTGTACACCTGGTGCAAATGATTTGTTATGTGTTTCTTCTGTCCAATGGCATACAGATGGATTCCTTCATTCGTGTCCAGCACCGTTCCGTCCTCAACGTTTATTATGTAATTCTTAAAGCGGAGGTCGAATGAGGGAAGGTGCTTCTCCTGGAAGGCGCGGAACTCGGGCGAGCGCAGCTGGTTCGTGTCCCATTGTAGGGCGCGGGCAGCCCCACTAGCGGCTTTTATGGGGAGAGATTCCTCGGCTGAGCTCCTTTCCTTCTCGGTTGGATTTCTTCCCCTCTCGAGTGGACCCTTTTCCCTCTCAACTGGACCTCTTTCTCTTTCAATTGAACCCCCTTCCGACTCCCCCTCGCTACCTACCCTGGTCATGCTTCCCCCCCCCAAGTACAGCCCCAGCAGCGAGTTCATGTCCACCCGCCCGTAGAGGCACAAACCGCGCGTCTCCTTCCGGTTGTACTTCCCGGCGGCCCGTCCCTCCATGATCCGCTTAACATCACTCTTCCGGTGGAGGCAAAGCGGAAACAGAAACCTAGACAGCTGCTTCTCCGAGAAGGAGGACAGAAAGAAGGTCTGGTCTTTCTTCTCATCCCTGCCGACGATTAATCGGTACCTCTTGCGCGGGGTTCTCCCTTTAACCTCCCCATCTGTGTCATCACCCACATAGGGGAAATCCCGGCTGAAGAGCCTATTCGCGTTTCTCTCATCGTTCGTGCTTATCATGGCATAGTGACCAGTGGACACATAGGAGTAGTCCCACCCATCGCCTCTCTCCCTACACAGCTTCCTCATTGTCCTGATGAGTAAATTGTACTTTACCTTCTCGTTGCAGAGGATGTCCGCGTTAGGGATGTTCCCCTCGGAGTAGCTACGCAGCATAGGGATCAGCACCTCCTCAGTATACTCCTCATTAATGTTAACAATAAAGAGGTTCTTCCTCTTCGCACAGATTTTCTTCACATATTTGAGATCACTCTTGCTACAATCTTGGTGCGCAAAGTTCAGGAAAAAGTTGTGGACGTGGAATTTTTTTCTTTCCAAGAGTCGTAGTGCCATCAAGGAATCCACCCCTCCACTGAGCATGTGCGCCACGCGTGGGTACCGATACATGTGCATGTTTCTTTGGACGGGCGGGCGGCCTAACAGGCGCTTACTCACCCCTTGGTTTTCCACCTCCCTGCAGAGCCTCCCCAGGAATCGCTCCACTTGACTCATCACATGCCCAGCGATTTGTTCCCAATTCACGTGAATCGTGTAGAGGTGGCTCAACTGATTTACCACTCCTTCGAACCCCATGTTGAGAAAGCATTGCAGGTCCAGCCTCTTAAGTCCTTTTAGAAGAACCCGCAAGAAGGAGAACAAGACAATGTTGTCACTGAACCCATCCACGGTGATGGTGAACTTCTTCCTTCTAAGGATGCTTTGCCAATGGGACGTATCACACGAGTGGTCACTTCGACGGAGGGACTGCTCAGAGGGGGGACAAATCAAATCCACTTCGCAACCTTCTTCCCCTCCAGCATCCACTACATCGACAGCTAAGTACAAATTTGAGTTGCACCTTTCCACATATCTGTAAAGGACTCCTTCGCTAACCTCATTAATGAAGTAGTCTCTCCCTGCGGAGCCCGACTTCGACTTATGCCTTAAGGTGAAGCTCCTCCTGTCCACTGGTTCACTCAAATTGACTGTACACACGTTTGTGTTTTCCCTCATCAGGTGCCTCATCTTGTCTTCCCTGTCATTCATTTGTTGTAGCTCCTCACACACGTTTCGAATGTGCGCTTCGTAATGTTTGTTCGGTTTGGTGTAATCATTACCACACGCTTCGCCACTCAGAGGAGTCACTGCACATCGATTTAGTTTGTTCACCGAGGGGGAGGGTCCCCCCTTGGAGAGTCTCCTCCTCAGGCCTCCCTTCACTATGTAGCATTCTGGGATCCTCCATCTGTGGGCATCCTTTCTATTCATCTTTTGCACATATCCAGCACAGACAATTCTTCTACCATCCCCACGTTCGACTCGTTCTGATGTGAGCAGTTGCGTACTCAGGATGGAGTGTAGGAGCAGCGGTAGGATCATCAAGTGGGGAGAAGTTCTGAGTGGTGAAAGGTGGAGAGGGGGGAGTGGCAACAGTTGAACGAAGGGTTAGCGGGGCACCTTTGTTCTGCGCCCAGATGACCCCCTCCCACTTCAGTAGATTCTAAGAAGGGCATAAGGTAATGCTACTCTTCCAACCCTACAATGATTCGCAGCCACCACAAGTGAAAAAGCACCGTTTTTTTTCCTTCCCACCCTCAGGAGGCCTCCCCGAGGTGGTCCGCATTATCTTAAGGCGAAATGGTCCCTTGCGCCAAAAGGAGGATCAACAGGAAGGAATGGAAAGATAAGAAAAGTTATCATAGGAGGAGTGACTGCAAATACGTAATCAATCGATAGAGTGGCGAAGTCGGGATGGCCCCGCGGTAGATACTCATCCGAAACAAAAAGAAAGGAAAAGGCTCCTTCTCCCACCATCCTCATCCCCGATTTGCGCTGCAGAGCTAGTTAAGTGTTTCCCGTACAAGCGGCACTTTTTTACCTTTCACTTTTCATCTGTTCATGTCGGCTTTGTTGATCCACGGAGGAGTGCCGCCTTCACACAACACCGACAGCGGAGGTGACCTAATTAAATGGGCCCCCACTGTATAGTGAACCTGTAACCACCTGCGCATATCAGGAAGGGAGGTACACCTATAGGGGAGTAAAAAAACGACCTACTCAGGTTCACTGGATTAACGGGTATTGCCTCTACGAGGAGAGCACAGCAGTCGTGCCTGAAGGCCAACCTGAGCAAAACACATAGTGAGTTGCAGCATCCGACGCAGTATTGTTGCCCTCACGTGTAGGCAGCACGAACAACCCAGGGGGGAAGGCGTGAACGTATTATTTCCATGTTTTTCGACACTTCGGTACATCTCAAGTTCGGTTCACGAGGTAGATTTGACTCCCTTCTCCACGTTGTCCCATTTGACTAGCTAGACATTTTTTTTCTCTCTCTCTCTCTTCAACTTGACTTCCCCGGTTAAATGATAGACAAACCATTCTGTTGGATCCTACCACTACATCCAATTCGGACGCGATTAAGACTGAGATTACGCATAAGCTGATAGGCGGTCCACGTACGTCTCCACCCACGCTGCAAAAGACAAACTGAACTGGAAGGAGCACATCAGGTGATGACTTATAGCACACAAGGAAGGAAACCTCATCTAGGGGAATCCCCATCTGGGGAACATCTCCCACAGGCGACCGTATCGAGCCAATGGCCCGGCTATTTAACAAATGAATACTTAAAAAAAAAGTTCGTTCAGCAGGGGGAAAGCAAATCGGACTGATGCACACACAGAGTGAATGCGGAGCAAAATGGGAAAGACAGGAGGTGCAGGTGGCCATATGATGGATGGATGGCCGCCGCTCAGGGGAAGAGAAAAACAAAAATGGACCACAAAATGGACCCAAAGATGGAACCCAGAGTAGGCCCCAGAAGTGGGGGCAAAATTTCACGTACACGTGGAGGTAAACAGACAAAGTGTAGACTGTCGAGACGAAGCACCAGCTCCTCGCTCTCCATGTGATGGATTAATAAAATGATATACACAGAGGTGTGTCTGGGTAGCGGTGTGTAGGGGGGACAATCCAACGGATTGGTCCTTCGCCATCCTGCGTGCATGAAGCGACACCTGTATTTTCCTCAAGATAACACAGTAAAAGGAAAGAAGAGGAAACGAAAAATGGCGTTTATCTTATGTCCTATGTGCATGGGGGGTAAAAGAACTGACAGCACTGATGAAGAAGCTGTTATTAGGGATGGGGGGCAAAACAGTTATGTTTGGCTTCTTCTCCTCGTCGAGTCTTTGCTTCTTTCCTTGTTTGCGTGTTCTCTTCCAATTTGATCCCTTTTGTTGCGGCAGAAGGGGGCGCGCCACAGAAAACACGTATCTGCAAATACATAACCGGTGAAGGAGGGACGCAATGGAACACTGACCACTGGATGGGAGTGAGTTGGGTGTCCCCACGCTTGCCGTTAGTATACATGAGTACTTCCCCCTTTTCTAGTGCCGCCCTCTTCTTATGGAGGCTGCCCCGTCATCCGAAGCAACTCTCACAGCTGTACTCCAAGTAAAGGTACCCATCTTCGTCTTTATACATATCATACAATTCCTGCATAAGTAACCCCGTCTTTGGAATCACGTTGTTGACAAAAAGGTAGATGGTCTTCTCCCGAAATAGCTTCATGCTGTTTCCATAGGCACTCTGATTTATGTGTTGGTGGAGGATAAATTTGAACTCTCCAACGAGCATATTCATAGGGACTAGAAACTTCTTCTTCTCGATTTCGGGGAGGTTTGATCGGTTGGCTTTCTCACACACCACGGGGATTCTGTTGGGGTACTTGGCTCTGATTTTGTGCGTCTCGGCGACTCGGCTTTCGAACGGCACTTCTTCCTTCAGGGACGGCATGGCGGCGGTGGGTGGCGTAGCAGCAGTCAGAGGGTTGGCAGCAATGAGATGCTTCGCAGCAGTGAGAAGCTTCCCAGCGGCAGACGTAACGACGTGATGAGCGATACCCCACACCCCTGGGTGCTGCGCTCCTGGTGCAACTGTTAGGTGGGTAACCACTCGTCTTGGTAATTGGTTTTTTCCGTTTCTCCCACTGATCCTCTTACTCCCGTTTTTCCCACGGCTACCCCTTCACGTTTTCAGAGCTACCTGCAGCCACTTCCGCGCGGAGAGGACGCCAATCCCTTACGTCTGCGTCCTTAACGTACACATACGTAATGCTGGCAGGGGCGCAATTTGTGTGTGTAACCTCCCCCGGCGGGGGTTCACTTCGTCCTGGATGATGCCTTTTCTGTTGTGGCTGCTTCCACTAGGATGCGTACGGCTATTCGACCGCGATGTCTTCCCAGAAAGGCCCCCTGAACGGCAGATACAGCTGGTCGTGCCTTCAAAGCTGACTCTTCTTCAGGAGGCAAATCTTTCCAACGTGTGCGCGTGGCGATGTATGTCGTTCTGCGCGGATGCACATACGTGCGATTTCAAGCTGGATGCAGTTTTATTTATTTCTTCTTTTCGCTCGACGCGAAGTTTGTTAGAATCGGGAAAAAAAAGAAGCGGAATGGTGCAACGGTGAAGTGGGGAAGCGGCGGAATGGTGTAGCAGCGGAATGACGCAGCGGCGAAGTGGCGAAACGGCCGAATGACTCGGGAGCGGAATCCCCAATTCGCGGAGATATATTGACCCCCGCGCAATGAAACCGCTCACACGTGCCAGTGCAATCAACCCGCGCACGGGTTGATAACGATAACAGAACATAACGATAACATAAAATCGCCATAACAGAACATAGCGATAACAGAACATAGGGATCACAGAACATACCCCTTTCCTTTTCCTAGTTTTATACCTACACCTGTGCGCACATCATTTCGGCATCATTTCTTGCAGCCGCATGGATGCCACCCCACACCCCCGTGCTGCACAATCAGAAAGATTCTCGCTCGTCCGCATGGCCCAGACGTTGCCAAATTACGAAATCTGTGTCAACATAATTTTTTCGCAGTTCACTCTCTCCATGCATATCACGCGATGGTTGAAGGGTGGAAAAAAAAATGAATAAAGTAAAACATAAAGCGAAGAAATACCAAGAGAAAAAGAAACAAGTCAGAAAAAACGAAGTTAAAAAAATTCAAGTGGAAAAAGAAAAAAAAAAGCAAAACAGTTGTAGCCCCTCTCATGGTGTAAGCAACGATCGCGGTCAACGCCTGCACGCCTTGGGGTCAACTCTTTTTCATTTCACGAAAAAAAAAAAAAAAAAAAAAGCGCGACAATGCAATGTGGCAGCCAAGCGGCATGGGGAGGGGGCAGCGCAAAGGATGCAAATGAGACGATGGGGTGTCTCTCTGCTACGTCGCCGTGCCGGTTGAACCTGTGCGCGTTTCCAGCGTGGCGGCACTTCAGCACTTAAAAAAGGTGAATTCTCCTATCGTCCCAGTGCCACCGGCACAAGTATACAGTTCCTCTTACATGCGCGGGTGCACATACACACAAACAAGTAGATAGAGACACAGATAAACACCTATGGAACAGGACTTATGGGATAAAAAAAGACGGCGATTTTATGTCAATCGTTTTCACGAGCCAAGCGGTGAAACAACGAGGAGGGTATGGGGGCACACTACCCCTCAGTGACAGCGGCCCCGCCCCTGCGTTTCCGTCGCACGTATTTCTTCTTTCGTCCGGCTCTGTGGGCCGTTTGGTTCCCCATCTTGTGCCTCTTCCCATGGCCTATCTTCTGCTCCTCCCGCCGACTCTTCCGAATGGTTCGTTTCACCTGTTTGCTTTGTCTGGTCACATCTGCGTGGAGGGGGGTGAAAAGAGTAGCGGACGTGTCACGAGTAAAGTCGCAATGGTGAATGGAAGCACACTCGATATAAATCGCTAACTTCAAATCGTGTAGCATGCACGGCTTATCGCCACAGTGATTCGGATTTCTTTCTCCTCTCTTTTGGGTCACCCTTGTGTAGTATGCTGATTCACTCACCTTTGGGTGCATCCCGCGCGTCGTCCGCACGTTGGATCTTCTCAACGATAATTTGACGGCCCTGCGAGGGTGGATGGAGAAACGGGGGTGCTGCTATAAGGGGGATGGTCATATAACAGAGAAGAAGGAGGCAAAGCTGGCCACACAATCCGAGCAACAAGACACAATGGTGATCTGAATCCTGATTTCAATGCTGATCGCAGTGGGGTGGTGTGGAGGGCCCCCTCCTCTTGGCTTACGTTTACTGAGTGGCCGTGAAACATCTCGATAGCCTTCTTAACGGAGCTTCTTCTTTGGAAGAGGACGAAGGAGACTCCCTGAGGGGGGTGGGAAGAGCGCAGGTGAGTGGTGCGAAGGGGATGGGTGCGGAGGTGACCGAGGCTGAGGTGACTGGTGCGGAGTTGACGGAGGCAGAATAGACTCTGCGTAGCCGATGCGAAGCAATGAGACCAATTGCCTCAACCAACATACACACACATGAGTGGTGTTCCATTTCGGGAAGGCACAAGTGACCTCGTCTCTGCTCTTACCGTGGAGATGCTCGTCCGTTCATCCCTCAAAATGCGGATGCCTGCGGAGAAAAGGGGGGCCACGGACAAGTAACACGATTAGAGTAACGCGATTAAGGTGTAAAATAAACACTGCTAGGGACCAATCCACACAGACGGAGACGAACAGACGGATACACAGACGGATACACAGACGGACACACATGTAGCACCTTTTATCTGGTCGACGTCCTTCAGCAGATTGTACAAATCTGACTCGTTTAATTTTCGATCTAAGTTTTTTATGCACACGGATTTCTTCCGGTTGAAGTTAGCCTTCTCTCCCAGCATGTTGATTCGTAGCACATAGCCCTCGTGGACCATTCCCTGTTTCGGGGGGGTTAAGTGAAACAAATGAGGGGGAAGCAAATGGAAGAGAAGCATATGACAGGGAAGCGAACGCAGCTCCCCCGTGCAAACCAAAGCGACGCCCCTTTCCCCGTTCATGCCGATCTGCGACACAAGGAGATCATCTCCACCGTTTAGAAGTATAAGGCGTTACGTTTTTGTTCAGCAAGCCAGGCAGGCTCTCCTCCTTCTTCAGCGTGATGATGGCGTTCTGGTTGTCCTTGGCGTCCTGACATGGGGGCAGACAAATGGTTGCAATGTCGTGGCTGCGATAATGTGTGTTCGTGTGAACTAGCTTAATATCGAGTGAATCAGGACAGCATTGCACTGGACACCTTTGTGTAGCCCAGGGCAGCTTGTCCCTCTTCCCCTCCTTACCGTGAACTTCTTCAAAATGACACCGAGCTTCTTCCTACCGGCGTAGGCCTCCTCCATGGGTTGACACCGGAATCGGACCTGATAGCCAGGGGGGGGGTAGTAAATGCACAGATGGACAGTCACGTCAAGTTTTACAATAACTTGCTGTTTGTCTTCTCCAACGCGGTGGGAGGATCTATGTGCGTCTCCATTCACACATGCTCATGCGGAGTACCGATTCGACGGCGGACTTCTTCACGTCCAACAGCTTTAGCAGCTTCCCCTTGGGCATGTTCTTAAGTGGAAGATTGCCAATGAAGACGGTTCGCTTAGCTTTATCTGTTAGGTGGGGAAAAAAAAAAAAATTAACTTTCACACATGTCAGATTTTTTTTTTTTCTATCCACCCATGAGGAACCCACATTGTTAGCATAGCATAGGAAACGAGCCTCTTCGTCCTCTCCCCATTTGTTCATCCCTGTAGATTTACCTTCCTGCGTGGCTTCGTCGCCACGTCGGGGCTTCGCTTGGGTGTTGTTCCTGGTTGCGGGTTGCTTCTCATTGGCCTTAGCACCTACAGAGTTCATTTGGGAAAAAAAAAAAAAGGGAGATAAGCGCACCGCTACACAAATGGCGTCGCAGGGGAAAAGACACATTTGTGCCACTGTGGAAGGAAAAGAAATGCGTAACGCTTTCCTCGTGTGTCCGATTATTCATTTTTGCTACTGTGGGGCTGTTTCATCGCTCTACGTACCTTCCTCATTAGACCGAGAAGGCCTTTCATTCCTCTTCAAAAATGAAACGACCGATGAGATCTGCTGCCCCTCTTTTTGTCCCTCGTCTTGGCTCATCTCCGGGGCGTTTCCAGAACCACCACCCTTTTCGATGCCCCCAGAGGCACTGTTTCCCTTGGGTTTCTCCGAAATGTTCCTTCCCTTTTTTTCCCCCACTTTTTTTTTCTTTTTTTTTTTTTTTATTATCTTTCTGTCTCTCTGGTTGGGCTTTTTGAAGGTTTGCTCCTCTTTCCCCGTTGGGTTCGTCTCGGGGTGATCATCGCTTGCCACCTGGACGCTTTCCTGCCCTCCGTTCGTTTCACTACCGATCGTCATTTTACCCTTCCGTTTATTTTCCTTTATTTTTTTTTTCCTTTTTACAAACGTGGGGAGTTCTCTCACAGGAGATACGTCCACTCTGCTATGTCCTTCCTGAAATGTTCTCAGTTTATTACGGTAGGATCGGTAGCATATATATAGCAGAATCCAATACACGTGGTCTCCTCATCCTGCGAGTCACGGTACGGGCATGTTGTACGAAAGGAATCATTAACCGGTAATCTATCCGCCAACATGTTTTCTCAAATTTTTTTTTTTTTTTTTAAAGTTAAATAGTTGCGGAGTTCACTCGGTTTGCCTTTATTTTTTTTCCCCCACAAGAGGGTAATTTATATTCTTCTTGAGAAAAAAAAAAGGCAACGCGAGTGAAGACGGCAACTATGTAGCTGCGCCGTTGTGCCATTACCCTTTTCCCCTCTTCGGCACGCACTGTCAAATGATTGGTGATTAAATCCCGCGAGACGTATAAAAAAAGAAAAAAAAAACTACTACTTCGCAGTTTTATGCAAATAAAAAGGCATGGCACAGGAGATTAAGCAGAAACGCGGGTGGCAAAAAACTGTGTGGGGGCAAGTAGAGTATAACTCGTGGGAAGGTCACCCCCATTTTGGACAAGTCCTTCTCCCCCCTTGGGTTGTTCGCAGTGGCACGATTTTTGCTTCCCTCCACTTGGCTCATGCGGTTAATCCTCGCCCTTCCCCTGTTCTTCTCCTGGGTCGCTTCTCTTCCCCTCCACCAACATGCAGTGCCTACTTCTCCCTATCGGCGTAGGGGTCCTGGACAACTACCAGCGTGTAATCCTTATCTGGGGCGATCATTATTTCGTGCTTCTTCGATCGCAGGCGCAGGAAGTTAATGTCGTTCTGGGGGGAGGAGGGGGCAAGATGGGGGAAGGAATGAAAGGAAGGAAAGGAAAAAAAAGGAATGGTTGAACGAAACAAAAGGAACATAAGAAGGAGGATGTACCATTGCGCAAGGGTGCCCCCAAATGGCTAGCCGAGCTGAGCGGCCCAGCTTAATGCCCTCCGCTTCGCCACTCCCAGCGCACTCACCTGGGGATCCAATTCCCGAATGACATCCCGGGCCTTATTCGAAAGCTGCGTCAGCAGGGACGCGTGTAGATCCGACTGCTGCTGATCGAAGGTACTTTTTATTATTAACCCCTCACTGTTCACTACCAGGATGCCTACGACCCCCTTGTGATTCTTGATCCTATTTAGGATTTCTTCCGCCTCGCTCTGCAGTAGGAAGGGGACCAAGAGGAAGAAGTAGCGAGTGACGGGTGAGAAGTGAACGGGTGAAGAGTGGACGGGCGAGATGGACGTACTATCCCCCTCTATACTCGACCCCATGCAAGCAAGTGGTCCATCAACATAGGTCGCCCTATCACTCCGGCGCATTCTCTCTGCCTTCTTAATCAGCGAAGAGGTGGGTGTCTACAGATAGGCTCCCTCTCCTGAGTAGCTGTTTTCAATCTGGACAACCCCACTCAACAACCACTTCGCATACAGGGATGCGCAGAGGTGGTACGCGTTCCGGGAGGTTCACCGTCGAATGGATCATTCGTTTGTCCCTCTTTCTGTCTGCCTGTCTGTCAAGTTCGTCTGTTCCCACCGCAAGGTTATTTATTTATTTTTTCTTTTTTGTATTACCATTTTGGATATGTCCTAGGCTAGCTGGATGCTTTCTTTTTTTTTTCTTTTTTCTTGTTTTTCTTCTTCTTCTACCCCTTTGCTAACTCACGGGTGGACACTCCAACGATGCGGAAAGTAAATCAGAGTGGACACACGCGCGCCTGTTCTGTTTGGCGTGAGGGAAACTCCAGCACGTGGTAGGGCAGACGTGTGGACCGCGAGGGGAACATCCACATTTCAGATTTCACATTTGAGGTTTCACATTTCAGCATTGAACATTAACCCTGAAGTATTCGTTATCCTTTGAGCAGACAATCCCAATTGGCTGTTTCTCTTCTTAACTCCCTCGCGGGGGTTAACACACTTTTTAATCGCTAAAGGCGCCTCCCCAGCACGCAGCGTGTGTGCACAAAAAAATAAAAAACAAAGGAGCGCAAGAAGGGCGAAGTAGGGCGACGTAGCAAATGCGAACAATGCACCGGATCGCCCTCTCGCAGACAGAAGGGACGTCTACAAGCCGAGCCAGCAAAGGAGGAAAAGCTCTCCGGTTACACCTTTTAGGAATGCACCTCCTAAGGGTGGACTCGCGCACGTAAGGCCTTGGTTTAAGAGGACGCCACTTTTGGAGGAAGACCCCTCTGCGGAGGAGCCCCCTCGTAGGCCCCCCATTCAGAAGGTGCAAGTGCACACAGTTCATTTGCAGCGCACTGGGTTCTCCCTGTGGTCCACGTGACCTATGTGACCCACCTGACACAACTGACTCGCCTGACTAACTTGTCCCATTTTCTCTTTGCGCAACTCCACGAACAGAAGAGTTGAGGCCCTCCAGAGGGGGATCCAAAAAGTTCACAAAGGTCGCACTGGAAAATAATTCCGCTTTCTGTTCACCGCCTCTCATGTAGACCCTTGTGTGCGCAGACACGCATGACGAAAGGGAGCCCCGCGAAGGTGGACACAAATGGAAGCAGGGAGGAAGCGGAAGAGCGCGTGTCACGGTGCCAGTGGCAAAACGCCAGACAAACGAAGTTTCGAACAGATCGGCGGTCACGCGGGGCGAGACTCACCTGGATGATGATGCGTAGCTCACCCGCATGGTCGAAGCCGGGGAGGGGGAGCTGCGCAGGCCATAAGAAAGATGGCCCCCTTCTCAGGCTGCCTCACATACTTAACTCGTTCAATGAATTGGCTCCTCTTACAAATGGTGGAACAGGTCGAAGGAGTCGTTGCTCTTGGGCGCCTTCGTGTTGAGGAAGGGCTTGGTGCGACCTGCGCCCTTCCCGCTTTTCCCCGTGCTGACCCTGTTGGCAGAACTCCCCGCAATAGTCCTGCTCCGTCTGCCGTCGCTGCTGTTCACCTGGTTCAAGGGCACCTTTTTAGTGCCCACGAGCGTCTGGCACTCCTTCCTCAGTTTTATCTTCTCCAACAGCCTCGCGATGTGCGGTGATTTCACGGACCGACTCGGGATGTTCATGCTCTTCCGCATCTCCCCGGGCGAAGTCACGTCGAAGTAGCCGAACTTGTACGTGTCCTGAGCGTTCGGCGGCTTGCGGGCGTTCGCACCGGTGGCGCCGATGCCACTGGTGTCAACACTGCTCATACTTCTGTCAACACCGTTGCTACTCCTGTGAACACCGCTGCTACTCCTGCTAACACCGTTGCTAGTTCTGTTGACACCGTTGCTACCCCTGTGGACGGTGCTGGCGGCGCCGCTCCCCGGGCTGGCCATGGCGCTCCCGGTGCCGCCCGGCTGGGCGGACTTTCTTCTCTCCGTGGAGAGGGCGGATCGGTGGGGCCGACTGTCCGCCCGCTTCGTGTTGCCCATGCCGATCACCCGCTCGTGCGAAGCCGCGTCACTCCTTCCTGGGGCCACAGTCATCTTCTCCTTCCTGCTAATCAATTCCTCATAGTAAGCAATCAAGTCGTCCTTCCTCTTAAGCTCCCCATCCAACTGACTCCCCATCTGTTCGTACTTCTCCCTCTCAGCTTTTTCGAACTCTCTCTTTTTCAAATCGAACTCCACTTTTGTGTTTGCTAAATATGCATCCACATCGTCCTTCAGTTTTTTCTTATCCACAGAACTTACCATCATGAGTCCATCCCCAGAGGAGGCCATCAGCTTGTCCTTCCTATCATGGTAGTCCTTCTCCAGTAGACACAGTTGCTCTTTCTCAATTTCTTTATTCTGTATAAGTGTCTCTTCCATTCTCGTCGCTTCCTCCTGTTTTTCCTCATAATTGAGTTTCTCTTTTTTGGTCCTATCGTGCATAAGAGAGAGTTCCTTCTCCACTTCACTTTCCTTTTCCTTAAGCTGCCTGAACTGCTCCTTCTTCTCCTTCAGCAAGGTGTCCAATTTGGTCCCTTTATCTTCTTGAACCTGCACTTTTCGGCGCAGGTCACTAGTGAGTCCATTTATTCTTTTCACTTCTCTTTCCTTTCTCCAAACCTCGTTTTGCTCTTCGTTGATTTTTTCCTTGACACGGTCTATGGCTTCCTGCAGCCCCCTTAGGAATGCTTCGCTCGCGGGGGAGTGTGCGTCAAGGGGGTTCTCGCCCTGAGTGGATATTTCTGGCTCGCCCGTGTTCACCTTGCCGGCTAGGAGCGGCACACTAGAGAGTATTCCATCTAGGGGGCTACCTAGGACACCACCTAGAAGATCATTTACGTGGCCACCTAACAACCCCTGCAGCTTTCCCCCCTCGCGTAGAACCAACTTGCGTGCCTCCTCCTGGTAGCTGCCAATCTCACCATCTATCAACTTCTTCTCCTTAACCAATTGGTTCAGCAAATTCTGGCTGGCGTTGCTTCGTTCCCGTTCGACCTTCCCTCGCATCGTCTTCTCCTCCTGGGAAAGTACCTCTAACTTCATTTCGCGTCCCTCCAGCTCCTTGTCTTGATGCTTAACTTTGTCTTCCATCTCCTGACACTTCTTCCTCTCCTCCACCTCTTCCATTGTTGCAGCTTGCTTCAGATTTTCCACGTCCTCTATCTCCTTGTTGATTCCTCCTAAAACGGAACTCAGTTCTTTCCTCGTCCGGATGCTTCCGTCCAGACCACACTTAATGACACTCAGGAAGTACTCCTGTGATGACAGCTGGTTTTGCATGAACTGCATCTGAGACTTGAGGCGATCATTGTCCGACTTGGCTTCGCTCCTCCGTATGGACAGCTTATCCTTCTTGTGGCTCAGTTCGCGTTCCTTCCTGAGCAAGGCTTCCCTCTCCTCCTCCTGCGATAAGGGGGTTGGCGGCGTTAGAGGAGTTATCGGTGTCAACAGTGTTAACAGCGTCAACCGTGTTAGCGGTAAGGGGGAAGAGTAGAACCCCATTAGTCCCAACCAGCGTTATTGATCAACGACCCAACGATTTGACTCTCGCGCTGGGTAGTCACGACTGTTTTGCCCCTTCCAGATGCATAGCCCTACCAGGTGTCCCCTGTCCATAATAAGACCATCCCGCGCGGCGACCGCGGCAGCGGCGGCTCCCTCTATACCCCTCAACACCTCCTCCCGCTGCTCCTCCATCTTCATGCAATCATTCTGTAGCACCGAAATGCGCTCCGTGTTAAGGTGGGTCAAAATGTGAAACGACTCAAACGCCTCCTTGTGTTGGTTAATCTGATAGTCGACTTCTTTTATTTTGTTCACAATGTTAGCAGATTCGTTCCTCATATAATGGACATCTGTTTGGAGGAGGACTAGCTCCTTCTTCGATGTTTCGTACGCCTCTTCAATCTCTCTCATCTGAAGATTCACCTTGTCTTCTACCTTGCTGAGTTTCTCTGCAACCACGTCTGCTTCATCTCCCTTGTTATTTACGTTAACAAACGACTCCTCAAAGGCTCTGAACAGAATGCTGAAATTCTCGCAGGCCTCGTGAAAATTCACATTTGTCTCCAAGTAATAATCGGAACTGAGTTTGCACACATCTCCTATTTTTTTTAAAAACAGGTACTCGTCTTCTAGCTCTCTCTTCTTTGTCTTGTTTTGGGATTCCATCAGAGAGACTGCCTCGCAGATGGGGGGGCAGGAAGAAAGGTGCTTTGCTCATGGGTTGTCCTTCCAGATGGGATGGGTGTAAGCATCCCACAATGCTATCTCCACACATTAGGCAAGACGCTTATCCCAGTATACACTTTTCTTTTCTTTTTTTTTCTTTTTTTCTCCCCACCCCCATTGCTTACTCCTATTACGAGAGCTATCCGTGAACTCTATGAAGGCGTCCATCCTGTTGTTGAACTCCTTCTTCACCGTGCTGCTCCTGTGGCAGGACTCGCCAGACCTGTCGGCGTCGCATCTCCTCTCCCAGTTTCTGACATTGGGTGAACACTCTCCAGTTAACATTGTCACTAACGGTTTCTTCTGCAAAACTGCGCACACAAGTTAGGAGAAAAACTACTAACAAGGAACATACACAAGTGGGGGGCACAAACATATTAACAATTGTGACAAAAAGAAAAAAAAAACACTTTAAGGTTTTACTCTGGATGAATAGAAGACAAAAAAAAAAAATTTGAGACAAACTTCACCCTCGGTGAACACATTAACAATTGCAGAAGGGCGAAAGGACAACCCACAGAAATTAGCGAAAGGTTTGGGCACGCTGCAAGAATTGGTCCATGAGAGAGGGGTCCCTAATCTTCCTCGCCATGTTCCTTTTCCTGTCATGCTGCTTTTCCGCCTATATTGCTCCTCCGGCCATGCTGCTCCTCCCGCCAGGTTGCTCCTCTCACCAACGAGAGGTGTATGTACACGTGAGCTTCCCCCGCAGGAGGGGTATCGACCAACTTGGCGACCAAACGGGGTGAAGAAATGTTCGTAAGAAGTCAGCAGACGTGCCATTGCAAGTGTCACACTTGTTGTGTGTGTATCCTTAATGTGAAAATGCCAAGATGCCAATCCTGCGATTGGAAAGGTGCGGCAAGGTTTTACTATCCCCCTCGTCCTCCACACTATGTTTACAGCGAAATGTTCGTGTAAACTGCAAAATAGCAAAAGATGTGCCCATTCGGGGAGGGGGAAAGGAATGGGGATGGAAAAAACGCACACCAAAGAGAAGAGACACATCTGATTTGTCCATCCACACTTTCACTATTTTGACGAAACTTCACACATAGGCAATACGCCTGAGCAAGTCAGTTTCTTTCTCTCTCTTTTTTTTCTTTTTTCCTTTTTTTCGCTGCGATACCCCCCCGTTGCAGAATAATTCAGAGCAACTCAGGTAAGAAAATAGAACTTTTATTTTTGGCTAGTCATCATTGAAGAGGTGAATTTACGTGTGTGGATGAGGGACAGATCGTGACGGGGTTCAAAACGATGACTTTACATGTTGTCCCAGAAAAATAATCATTCGCAGTCACTCTCCGCTTAGTCAGGTGTGTATAACCGTGGAAGTGTTGACAGCGGGAACACTCCTCTGCTCAACGTGGCCAGGCACCATCCGCACCCCATTAATTTCCCCATCAGAGTGGAAAGCATTTTCACATACGCTATTTGTGGTGTAAGAGAGCAGCTCTTCACATTTTCTTCTTTACAACGTTAGGGAGAACCCAGCTGATTGAAAAACAGAGGAATTTTCTTTCTTTTTTCTAAACTACACATAATGCTTAGTCGCGCTTGTACCATCCTTAATTCGTGACTGCTCAGATGTCTACATAGGTTGTTCCGACTGTGATCGACACATAGGTTTTTTTTTGCTCCAACAAGAGTTGTAAAGTGTGTCACTAGTTGGTACCCCTTCTGTCGTGTGTCCTTTTTTTTCCCTTGTCCTTTTCAATCGTCCGTTAATTTGTTACCATATGCTTTTTTTTTTTTTTTTTGCACACGGGAAAGCTTACGTCGGTTGCCGACCAGCTTGGAAAAGGGCCACTCACGCAGAGTGCGCTTGGGACGGATTGCCCTTTCCAGTTAAAAAAAAATATAAAAGAAGAGACGCACGAAAAGTAGAACAAGATTAGGGATGTCCACTCTGCCCCTACACGTATGCCTACACATAAAACTGGTCTAACTACACGGTTTGCCCTCGCTTATCGTACCGCAATTTTGAACATAAATGGGAATTTTTTTTTCTTTTGTCCTAACCTTCGTTGCATACAGAATTTACCTGGCCATGCAAGGTAGAATGTGTGGAATTTTTTTTTTTCCCCACTTTGTTCTTCTCAGCTGTTGTAGAGAAGTGGACACAGAGAAAAAAGTTGTTCCATTCCAAAGGGCCTCGTAGACATGCCCCTCTGCGCATTTTGTAGGGCCTTACGGCAGTTGCTCGCGGGGATGTCTCTGCGGGAATATTCGCTTGCCTGTACTTGTGCCCACACTTGCACACACTGAGTACTTGTTCGCTTCTTTTTTTTTTTTTTTCCTCGTGTGTGTACATACAGAGGAGTGCCCTCCCAAAAGCACAATTCGCCGCACCCACACGAAGTAGCGACCCCGAATAAGTCATCAATGTGAGAGGCGCCCTAGCAGTGAAACCCCGACAAAGTGACGAAGAGACCCAGCATCGCAGCAACGCGGAACTCACTGCCAACGACGACACAGCGACCAAACATGCAGAGCACGGACCAGACAGACCTCCTCACTCCCATGGACGAGGAGGAGAGGGAACACCTGCAAAACAAACTGAACGAGCAGAGGCTCCAATTGGAAGAAAAGAAGAAGTACCTGGACCAGTTACGCAGCGAAAGCGGAAATGGGTTTCTTACCGCTGGAAAGGGATGGCGCAGCCAGGGTGGTGACTATCCCGACCCTGACAGCATGTTGAAAAGCTTCCTCGAATCGATGGAGAAGGAGGAACGAAGCATGGACGCATTGCAGCAGCAGGTGGACACAGGCAACGAAGAGACGTCCCAAACGGAGAACAACCAGAGCCACCACCTAATCAGTAACAACATCGCGAAGGAAAACTTCTATTCCAACGCCAACCCGCTCGAGGAATACGCTGAACAGAACAATTTCCTCTTCTTGAAAAAATCCTCAGCAAAAAATTTCAACTTCAAAATTGGAAAAGTGCCCAGTGAGGAGAAGGCCATACAGATAGAGAAGAAGATTGTGAGCCATTTTGACAAATCCATTCAGGTGAACATCCTCACAGATGAGGGGACTTCGTCGCTTCACCACTCGCGAAATGGGAATAGGCGGGGTGAGAGGTTCGCCTCCGTCCTTTCGAATGGGCAGCCCAATGGGGGGGAGTCAAAATCGGGGAAATTTTGTACGACCAAGTTGGGCAAGAAGGACGCCACTTTGAAAGACGCCGTTTTGAAGAGGGACGCTATTTTGAAGAAGGGTGTAACACTTGGTGGGACCTCCCCCGATGGCGAAGTAGTAGCACAGGCCGCCCCCCCACGGGGGAAAGACCCCAACCAAGTTGACCTCCTCCTCCGCAGCAGATGCTTTCTGACCTTCTTGGAACGCAGCTCTAAAATCGTGGAGCGATCCTTGGGAGAGCAAGACGTCCTCAACGCCACCTTCGACTTTGCAGCGAAGGACATAACAGGGGACGCGGAGAGTGCCGAAAGGATGAAGTTTGTCAATATCTATTCGTGTAAAAAGTACACAAACGGAAGGCCCATAACAGACGTGAGGACATCCAACTTTTACAATGAGCTGTTCCTAGCTTCCTACGGCCTGTCGACAACAAGCAACTACACAGACCCCGACGGTTACGTCTTAGTTTGGAACAGCACAATGAATAGTCGCCCCGAATACGTATTCACCTCCGAGGCAGCTGTATGCACCTCCGTCTTTAACAAATTCAATCCGCACCTAATCATAGGAGGGACTTACACAGGGAACGTCGTCTTGTGGGACATACGAGCTAGCCAAAAACCAGTACAGAAAACGTGTCTTACCGCGCAAGGGCATCTCCATCCCATATATTGTGCAGAAGTGATAGGAACGATGAATGCACACAACTTGGTGACGGCAGACACGGATGGGAGGCTATGCAACTGGTCATTAAATATGTTGACTTACCCATCTGACACGATTGATTTGAAGAGAACAAACAAGGAAGTCTCCTGCTGTTGCTTCTCTTTCCAGGAGGGAGAAATAAATACTCTCTACGGAGGAGCCGATGATGGAACCCTATTTCAAGCACAGATACATGGCACCAAAGTAGGCATCACTGAGTTTTATAACATCCACCATGGCCCCTTAACAGCTGCCCAGTTCCATCCTCTCATTGATGGTGTCCCTGATGATCATAACGATCTCATACTAACCTGCTCTGTTGACTGGTCTTGCAAGCTCCTAAGTGTCAAGGAACCTCAGAACGCACTCTACACCTTTGACTGCTTTGATGACTACCTTATGGATGCGAAGTGGAACCCCGTACATCCAGCGATTTTCGCCACCTGCAGTAGTAATGGAAACATAAAGGTTTGGAATATGTGTTTGGAGCTGGATTGCTCCTATTTCGATATGACTGTTCAGGCGAAATCGACAAATAAGATCGCCTGGTCGTGTGACGGGAAGAAGCTGCTTGCCGCCGACTCAGATGGCGAATTGACTCTTTGGAACGCGTCCAGCGAGGTTTACCAGCCGAGGTCCGAGGACATCGCCAAGTATAGCGCACGCGTTGAGAAGATGCGCGGGGAGAGGAGCGGTGTGTGAAGCGGTTCACAAAGCGGTGTAGCCGTGTAGCGGCGCACTAACTGGGCTAGCGGCGGACTATCCGGCTTGACGATACAATCAACGGGGCTGCCTCCCACTGTCACGAGGAACAATTCAGAGAGTAACATAATAAGAGTAAATCGCTAATCCAATCACTAATCCAATCGCTAATCCCCGCTGTGAACAGGAGGGGACGCTTCCGACAAACTATGCTCGACGCAACTTAGAGACGAAAATCCCCCTGCAGGCATGCAGCTCTGGGAAGGTGCGCACGTACTGACTGGAGACAACGGACCTGCCGCGATTAAAGAGGAACTTCTCCTTGCCTGCCTTCTCTAGACAGACCCCCAGATTGGACTGCAGCACAGATTCGACAACTTGCTCATTTTCTTCTTCAAAAAAGGAACACGTGGAATACACAAACGTCTCGGCTGTCTTCACCGTGGCTAGTGCGTGGTTTAAAATTTTTTTTTGAAATTCGGCGAGCCGGTTGACTTTGTCTTGAAAGGGAGGGGGGACCTTTGGGATTCTTCCCTCCGCCACGTCATCGTAGAAGTCGCGCGTCGGGGGTGGCTCCTCTGGAGGGAGGTCTTCCACTTCAGAGGGTAGCCTATCTTTGGCCCCCTCTTCACTGTTCTGCCTATCTTTGCCACCTTCTTCACTGTGCTGCCTAACTTTGGAGTCTTCCCCCCCAGGGAGGAACACTCGTTGCATGCACTCCTTGTGCGCGAAGTCGGGCATGCCGCTGGACGAACAGGAGGGGTCAACGAACACGACGTCCACTTTCCCAAGCGACGCAAAGTCATCTGCAGTCAACTGGAAAAAATCCACATTAAAAATTTTGATGACGATCTCACTACGTCGGTGTCTTATGTAGTAAACATTCGTACCTCCATGCTTTGCAAAAAAGTTCCTTTCCGTTAGGGCTAATTTATTTTCCTCCGAGAAATCTTCATCCAGGTAGATTCCGTCATACTCCCGATTCTGGTTCATTATCTCCTGTAGTAGGGTCAGGCACCTTTTTTTATCCTTCTCGATGCACACAAGGTAACCTTTCCCGTTTAGCAGCGTGAGGGTGAATATGGCTTTGCTTCCCGGCGCTGAGCACACATCCACGATGACCATCCCCTCTTTGATGTTTCCCGCCTGCACTACTAGACAGGACGTCTTGTCTATTATTCTCACATTGTGTTGCTGATACGTGGGGGTAGCAATGAGAGTGCTTAACTTGTCACTTTCAATTTTGTAGAGACCTTCTACATCCTCGTCCTCCTCCACTGGAAGGAGTTCCTTCAGTTTGTTCAAGGCGTCGCTACTTCCTCCCTGGTCATATATGATAAAATATTTGGCTAGCTGTTTCTTCTTCTCAGTCTGTCTGTTGCTTTCCTTTTTCTCCTTCAAGCAGTTGTAAAGGTGGAGAATCTCCTTCTGCCTCTTCAGTATTTCCTTTTTTAACTTCCCACCCCCGTCGATTTTGCTCCTCTGCACGAGCACGCACAGGAGGACGATTCCCAGAAACTTGTTCTTGCAACACTTGGACAGGTGCTCGGCGTACACATGGTTCAGGATGTCCAGGTCTTCCAGCGCCTTGTGCAGGATGAAGTAGAGCTGCGGTGCGGTGGGGAAATGGGGTGACCTGACGTGGCGCGGTTATATGCAAGGGAGGGGAAGTCATCGCTTTATTGCTTCACCGCTTTACAGCTTCACCGCTCCACTGCTCTACCGCTTTACCGCTTCCCCGGTTTGCTCACCTTCCTAATGGACGGGTCCTCCTTCTCATGCAGAACCTCTTTGATGCCCCCTCCCTGCGCGCACCTCGACAGCATTTGCGCCGCCCTCCTATAAATAAACGACATGTTTGCGGCCCGTTTGGCTGGATACCCCGCTGCTGGAGAGGAGAAGTCAAGTTGCTCCCATTTTGTAAAACCGGGGAGGATGCAGCTGTGTTGAGAGTGCCAAGGGGGGCCTCTAGTCAGTAAATGAACAGATCGGAAGATTGGCGGCTCAACGGACGACTGTGCAGGGTGATTCCCCCATAGAGGCGCGAAGAGGAAAGAAAAAAAAAAGAAGTTTTTTCTTCCAAACGAGTCAGGCAATTTTTGCAAAATTATAACCACGTGAGGGTGTGGCAACCATTTTTTCACCTGAACAGGAAAAAAAAAAAAAAAATGGCTGTATAAATCATGGCGCGGAAAACAAACAAACGGCACTTTCACCGATTCGCTCTGCCCACATAAAGGTATTCTTCTCTTTTTTCTTCTCTTGTGCCTCGCCTCCACTGAGCATGTTCGTGAGAAGATTCCGAATCTGTGCGCCGCTCTCCTTCCCCAGGAGGTACATCGGGGACCACAACAGAATTTTCGACAAGCTCAAAGAAAGAGGGGGACCCCTGGACGGGAAAACAAGTGAACAGATGTGCAATCAAGACAGCGATGACGACCGAGTGGAAATAATTAACATTGACGAGAGAATCCTTCAGAATGGTGACATCCCCTGGGGGGAGGTAAAGAAGAATGAACAAGCAGAGGAAGAGCATCTACACAGAGAGGATGAATTCTACAAAAACATGAGGTACTTTAAGAATGTCGACGTGAGAAGCTTCATCCAGGAGACGATTGACTATTACACAGTTAAGCAGCTCAGAAGGGATGAGTGGACAGGGAAGGAAGGACATCACCAGAGGTCGAATGGCAAGAGGGGACTCCAAATGGGGAGGGAGGAAGAAGCAGGAGGAGAGACAGAAGTAGAACAACGAGTGCGAGACGACCAAGTGAGCGATGAAGCAAGGCGAACCAGCCAAGGAGGCACTTGCAAAAGGCGTGACGACGCAGAGGAAGCCTATAGACCACCCTTCCAGGAGAAACCAAAACGGGAGCAACGCACCAGGGAGAGACCCTACGAGGGGTTAACCCCTGCACAGAGATTTTACGAAGAGAACAAGGAGAAGTTGATCGCAGAGAGCATGAGGCAGTACAACGAACGGAGAATGAAACTGGATGGGGAGAGTATCGCCCACCTTCAGGGACAGCCAATCCAGGGGGAGGAAGCTGAAGAGGACTATTACCACACCCAGGTGACGGACCCGATCGTCAGGCAGAGGGGGGACTACCTTTTCGACTACGAAGAGGGTGAAGGGGAAGCAAACGGTGAGAATGGAAGGAGCGAGGCGGACGACAGCGTCGAATTGGAGAAGGGAGTCATGCCTACCATCGAGCAAGTCGTCTTCATCCTAAAACATGAAAAAGTGAAAAACATTAAAGTAATCGATTTGGACAAATGTGGACGGAGAGACATCGGGATGTTCCTAATTCTCTGCACAGGAGAAACACCAAAACATAATAAACGAGTGGGAAAGTTAATCAGCCGAATTTTTGTAGATTTAGAGATACCCTACATTTCGAAGGTGGCCTACTGCTACTGCAACAAATTCGATGACTGGATCATTGCCCACTGTGGTCCCCTCAAAGTGCATGTCGTCACAAAGGAATTGCGAGACGTTTACGATCTGGAAAGTCTCTTCCTTTACCCTCATGAACATTTCGACAGTGGCAACTTCCCCGCCTTCTTCGACTATACTCCCGGCATCCCGCCCCCCTACATCGTTCGCAGTAACTCCTCCCTGGACGCCTACCCGAATGACGACCTGTACCGGAAGTTCCTTGCGGACACGTGAGGGGCTAGGGAAGGCAAGGAGAATAGGGAAAAAATAAGACGCCACAGAAAGGGGGGAAAAAAAAGGCAAAAAATAAAACAGACAGGGAACAGCCCCTCGCTAGGGAACACCCCGATCAACTACTTAACCGAACGGAGGTGTCTCCCCAATTCGTGCCATCTTCATGCACCCGCGGGGAGGAGGCCTTAACTGGAGTCAGAAATCACTAATGCCGCGTCCGTAAAATTGCAGCCCCGCGCCATGTGCACAGGGGGGGAAAGAAAAACGGGAGTATGTCCCTGCACAGGCACAAAAGCTCTTCCTTAAGAGTGAGCGTCAGAAGAAGGAGAAAAAGAGAAGCGTCACATCGGACATGCACAGCGGCACTGCTGAAATGAAACACGACATGGAGGAAGGAGTCGTGAGGACACGTTGACTGACCACCGTGAGACCTTTTTTTTTTTTGTGGATCCACCTTCAAAGCCCCCCTCGCGTGGACCTCTCCCTACTATGGAGGAGAAAAAAAGACGAACGAAAAAAATCGTGGCCGCGGAGGAGATGAAGGCTACGCGGGAAGAGCGGGTAATTAAAAGGAGGGAAAGGCAGCAGAGAAATTAGGCAAAAAATGAGGTTAATTAGTAGGCCAATTAGTAGGCCAATTATTAAGCGAAACATGAAGGCACACATTAGGCAAAGAGAACGACGAAATGGGAAAGTGGCGACCAAGAAACCCCCTTCAGACCGCTACTAAACCCGTCAAGCACCCGAATGATCACACGCATCGAGTGTGCACCGGTCCCTTGTGTGCCTCCCCTTCGAATGGCAGGTGCTGCGAAAGTTTGAGGACGTGAAGAACAAATGGAACAGACAAAGACAGAAGATAAAGGAACGGACGAAGAAGCGGGAAACCCTGGCCGATCAGGGGGAGAAATACCGGGAGCGGAACGAAGTAACGCGCAGGAGAGGGGTGACGCCGCTCACAAGGATGTGGGCAAAGGGGTACATCCATGCGGACAAGTGACCCTATCGATGCATAGAAGTGATCCTCCAGGGTGATACCCCCTCAAAAGAAGCCGCACATCTATCTGTGTCACTTTTGTCCTTTCACCCCTTCTCAGCTGAATACACTCATTGAGCACCTCAATAAAGAGGAGAAAAAAAAAGTGAACTGGACGGAGAACCTGCGGGCCGAAGGCGAAAACATCAAATTTAAAGATGCAGTGAAGAAGGTGAATCTTGAGGGGGGCTTCTGCAAAGGGAATAAGGACATATTCGAGAGGGTGTTCCAAGACGGGGCAATTCAAAATGAAGCCCCCACGGGGACAGCCAGCCAACGAGAGAACTCCACAGCCGAGAAACAAAACGATCCATACGTTACGAACAGAGACGCGAAGAAGGAACTCTACCAGGGGCAGATAATCAACAAACTTAGGAGCAACCTCGAATTCGTTCTGAAAAATTTCGCCATTCCGTTGGACGACAGTGGATTCCTCGTGCAGGGGAGGCGCGTCGATATCGAAGCGGTAGAACCTGCAGATGAGGAGGCACTCCCCACTGTACGCAACATAGAGGAGACTACCCTTCCGTACCACCCCATCAATGACCCTAAGGTGGACCCCCCAGCGAATGAGCAACCCGTGCAAACGAGCAGACAGGTCATACGGATACAAAACCAAGGAGGGAAGGTCATCCGTAACTCGATTGACCTGCACAACACATCGTCCAGCATAGTCCTCTTCACCATTTCGTATAAGAAAAAACTTTCTCTGCAAAATGAAGTTTTAAGACAGAAGGATTATCTCTTCTTCGATGAGCAGAAGAACTACACTCTGGTGATTTCTCCCAATGTGGGTTACCTGAAGCCGGGGGAGAAGAAGTCAATAAGCTTGACTTTTTTCTTCCACTATTTGGTCAATACCTTTGGGGCTCTTACCATTAGGTACTTGTGTGGTCAAGAGGTTTTCCAGAGACACGTTTCGGTGCAGGTGGATTCTTTCCTCGAGGGGGATGCCTCATCCGGAGATTGCTCCTTTTATGGAAACCTTGCCTATGCGAACAGCAGACAGGGTGAAGGGGGACCCCTAAAGAATCGCCTGAACAACTTCTTTTCCTACACCAAGGGGAGAGTCTTCTCATCAGCTAGCCATTTTGCCAACCAGGACAGAGAGCTTACACTTGAGATGGTGCCCTCTTTGAAAGATACTCATGTGAAAGTTGCACCCCCCTCAATAGAATTCACCTCAGAAGGGAATTCACCCAACGGAGGAGAGAAAGCGGATGGACATTCCACAAGGAGTCCTCTATCTGGGGGTGCCTCCATCAGTAGAGGATCCAGCACTGATCATTCCATGAGAAGGAACTTAAGTGAATCATTTCGCGAAGCAGTTAAGCAGTACATAATAGTTCTGGTAAAGTCCTACGTGAATGTGCACGGGGAAGATCATGAGCAGAAGAGGACCCCCATGTGTGCACAGAACAAAGCTTCCACTCCCCCACATGAGAAGGAACCCTACTCCAGTCATATATCTAAACGGGGGAAAGAATCCTCAAGAGGAGTCAAGAGAGGGGAGTCACTTCCCAATATAGATGAACAACATATAGCATTCGCGAAGGACACCTTCCTTAATCACCTTTTGGGCAGCCTTCCCTATGCTTCGAGAAAAAGGTACTTCGCTACTCTCTTACATATGGCTTTGGAGCAGGTTGTACTGACCAAGTCTCCCTCCTTCTACCTGCATCGCTATTTCGACATCATTCAGTTCGTCCTGATGACCATGCTGAGGGGGAAGCCATCGGATGATCTCCCACCAGAGGAAGAAGAAACTGTCTTCGTTCAAACGAATGCACCTTTGCTGCGTTACATAGTCGGCTTTGTTCACAACCTGTACAAATCGAACCAGCCCAATCATCAGGTGAACCATATGAAGGAGGCATTTTTTTATTTCCTCTCCTCTGCATTTCTGTGCATACGTCGGGGTGTTAGAAATGTCATTCTCTTTGTGGATGACAGCATAGGGGGGAGTATTCCCTTGGGGGGCGAAGCACACCAAGAGGGCAAGGCAGAGGTGGAGGGAGAGGGAGACGGAGATGACGATAGTGGGGGAGACTTCCTCAGCGGCGTGTTCCACTCCTTCGTCTTCTCCTACGTAAGGGCGTTTCTCTCTGCGCAGGGGAAGACACACTACGCTTTGCATTTTGTGCGGCGGGAGGAGGACGTCTCCCAGGTATGCGAAGCGGTTCTGGCTCAGGGGGGCACTGTCAAGGGGGATGCCACTAACGGAATGCGCGGCATGCCTACTGACGATGCTCCTAATGATGTGGTGGGTGTGTCTATTCACGATGCTCCTGGCAGTGCTACCTGCAAAGTTGAAGAAGACGCTGGAGAAACCCCCCCGGAGGAAGACTTCTTCAAGAACTTCCAAGCCGATGAAGATTATACGAATTTCTTTTTTGGCGAAAGTGGGGGGAATGAACCACCCCAGGGCGGAGGAGATAAAAAGGGGAATATCGTCTTTGTCGCGGACAGGGAGGTGTTTGCGCGGGGGGTTTATGAGTGGCACTACGGGTGGTTAGTGGGGAGGGTGCAGAGTCGGCTGGCAATTGCGCAAGTGGGTCAAGGGGGTGATCCGTCCGCCGCTTTTCCCACCACAAGGGATGCCACGACGGATGCACCCACTACTGATGTACTGACTAGTGATGCCCCTCCCACTGATGAGCCCCCCACCCTGATAAGGAAAAAGACTGCCACGGGAAAGATGAAAAACTCAGTGGAGTTCACAGCGAAGAAGCAGAAAAGAAGAAATGACAAGGGGGGAAAATACACGCTACGTCAGGGGAGTATACCCAATAGAGGAAAACCCGCCGCGGAAGCAGCAATGAGCCAAAATGATGATCATACTGACGAGCCAACGGAAGGGAAGCAGCACACATGCACGAGCTACCACCTTCAGAAACTGTTCGAAGTTTTCGGCGCCACGACGTACATTATAGATGAGCCCCCCGAAGCAGACGGGAAAAAGTGCATGCAGGTGCCGCAGGGTGTCAAAGTGCACGTGGGGATGGTGGCCACCAAAATGGTCAACCTGTTTCCCTTCCTGTTCAATTTCATATCTGTGGACCAGGTGGATAAACTTCACAGAGAAGGAAAACATGGGGGTTACTTCCTGTATGATTATTTTGTATTGAGGAACCGAGATCGCCTCTTCGAGGCAATGCGAAGAGTAGTGCACTACCTGGACGCAGAGAGTGATATCTCCGGCAAGGATCACCTGTTTGGGAAGATCCCGCTCCCGTGCGACTATGACGTGGGGCCATTCGAGGAGGGGGAGAAGCACTCAACTACCATGCAAGAGGAAAACCCAGTTATTGGGGAAAAGAATCGCCTACACCCGCGCGCGACACCTCCTAAGTACCTATGGATCATATCACCGAACACAAAAAACGACGTGTTGGATTATTCCAACTTGGACGACATAGTGGAGTGGCTGAAGCTGCTAAACATGGCCATCTGTATGAAGGTGTCTGATTTGTACGTGTGTGGGCAGCTGTTTTTTCTGTTCCTCTTCTTCATGTTCGACTCGGGTTCGTTGTCTGCGAGGTGGTGTGAAGGGGGGGAAAAACAGCGGGGGAGGCGTATCAACCAGGCCTACCTCCGCATAGATGCAGACAATCCTACCGGGGGGTGTCGCTCCGCTGCCGTGGCAGCCGGGGAGGAAAACCGCTCCTGCAGCTTTGTCCAACTGGACTTTCTCGACGTGGAGGACTTCCCAGAACCCCTTCTCCTCCTGCTCAAAGTGAATCTATTTAACATCCTCCAGCTATGTGATAAGAACCAAATCAAGTTACACTTCCCCGAGGACATCTTCCTACACCCGAGTGAGCCCATCCTCCGGAGCAGCACCGACACAAGTCCCCTCCTCTCCGTGTACTGCCACTTCCCACACAGAAATTACAATCAGATGATACGGGCCACTAGGAGGAAGTTCCTTCGGAAATATGGACACCGACTGGCAAATCTTGGCAGCTTCACCAGTGAGGCGCTCAAGGGGGGGGATTTACCCCAGGGAAGTTCCAACTGGGTGGAGAAACCACGCGAGGGGGAAAAAGAAAAAGGGGAAGGAGAAGAAGACAACAAACACGAGGAAAAACAAGACGATGACGTAGTTGCCATTCGTGTGGATCCCCCTCCAACAGAACGGACCGCTTCATCCCCCCAACGAGTCCAGGTCTGCTCCCAAGATGTCGGACGCCGCACGTTAAACAGCATTATTAGCGGATTGCGGGGGGCAGATAAAATACTCTGGTTGTGTGGGGCTCTTGAGAGAGACACACAACAGGACTACTGCAGCAGTTTGGAGCTCCTCGAGTGCATCGTGGCTGCACAGAGGGAGAGGCACAAATTAAGAACAGAGGACGAGCCAAAAAAGCCGTATGAGAAGAACTGCACAGATCAAAGAGAGGGAGGCGCGCCCCAATTCAGTCACGCCGACCGACGCGGAGTGGTCCACCTGAACAACCTCATCGTTCTCAACGAGGACGTGTACTTCCTGTACCACTGCTGGCCTCGAAAAGACGTTAACATCCCCTTCCTGTTCCGCACCCACAAAGTGCTGGTGCACCTCTTCGACCGGACCTTCCCCCCGTCGGGGTTCTCCTTTCCGTTTTAGCGGTGAGAGGAGTGGCAAAGAAGCGGAGTGGATCTTATATGTGGCTTCCCAAGTGGATCATTATATGTGGCCGCCGAAGGGGATCATCATATATGGCTGCCCAAGTGGACCATTCCATAGCTGCCCCATTTTCTTCTCTTCAAGGAGGGCACCACGAAGCCCAATTTGCGCCGCATGCCCAAGGCGCACCCCCTCAGCGCGCGCGGGAAATTAGCCAAAGTTGGCACTTCAGAAAAATCGCCTTCTCGTCAAATGATGATAAGTTGCTCTGCGAATAGGAGTCGTTTGGGGGGGACTTCAGCTTCTGTTGGGCACCACTCATTTGGGAAAAAAAGAAAAAAAAAAATAATCATAGCAACAGCAATAGTATATACCTACATGCGAGCATGTTGCGCCGACTGGGGCGGAACAAATTTGACCGGCTTGACCGCCTGACCAACACTTTGTATTTTTTTCTTTTTTTTTTTTTTAAGTTGGAACTCTACCGATGAGATGTCATTTTATTTTCCGCTCTTTGTGACTCTTATATTTTTCCTCCCCTGCATGATTTCTTTTTCTATTCTACAAGATTACCCATTTGACGTGTTCATCATTTCTTTACTGCGTCCGTGGTTTTCTCTTCGGACCAGTTTGATTGGTTTCCCCTCTGGGCATTTGTCCCACCCCTCGATAGCGGCCGACGGTGAGCGGCCAAAGCTGAGTGGACGATGATGAGTGGTCTCGACTCTCAGTGGAGCTTTTTTCGTTTGGTGAGTCCCTCTGCATACGTGCTGCAGTGTAGGCCAATCTCCCTTAAGTACTGTCAGAGCCTCCTGTGGGGAAGTCGGTAGGGAGAGTTGCCGTCGTGTTGCCTCCCTGTCGCCGCCCACTTCCTAGCAAGGTTTCACGGACTTGCGTTTGCGGCATACCTCCGCCGCTGTTGTAACCACGATTAGAAGCTTACCCCCCCAATTGCCTCCTCCCTCCACGATGAAGAAAAAGGTGGACGGGAGGATTAAAACCCTAGTGGAGAACAACGTCGCGCTAGGGCAGCGCAGCATGTTCCTGGTGATAGGGGACCAGGGGAAAAACGTAGTGGTGAATTTCCACTTCCTTCTGAATCGGCTAGTCAGCAGGACGCACAACATCCTTTGGTGTTACAAAAAAAAGCTCGATTTCTCCACAAGCAAGAAGAAACGATTCAGAGAAATGAAGAAAAAAATAAAAAAAGGAACCTTCGACACAACCATCGATAACAATTTCGATACATTTCTAAAAAGTGCTAATATCAGATTCTGCTTCTACAATGAGACGAAGAAGGTTCTGGGAAACACTTACTCCATGTGTATACTGCAAGACTTCTCCTACATCACACCGAACATTTTGTGTAGATGTATAGAGACCGTAATCGGGGGAGGGATCATTTTGTTTCTCTTAAATAAGCTGGACGACGTGAAGAACATCTACAACTTGACCTTAAACTGTCACAAGAAGTATACACAGAGTGGCATTTCCACTGTCCACAATAATTACATCACGAGGTTTTTCCTCTCCCTGAATCAGTGTCGCAATGCTATGTTTATCGATGACGAGATGAATATACTACCTCTGAATGAGAACCACCTGCAGGTGAAGAAGATGGTGGGGGTAGCGGACTCACGTGAAGGGGATGCTACTGCCACTGTTCCTGCCTCTCGCGCCGCCACGCTGGGCGGACACCTGTGCCCGGATAAAGAGGAACTTCGGAAGAGGTTGGCTGAGCTGGAAGACATTTGCGAGGAAAACGAGAGGAGGGCGGAGGAGCGCCGCCGTTTCTTGTACTCCGCGAGAGTCTGTGCGGCGGGGGAAGAAGATGGCAAAGAAGTGGGAAAAAAAGTGGGCAAAAAGATCAACGGCCAATTCGGCAGCGAAATCGCAAACCCCGCAATCGCTGCGGAGGCCGAGCCGTACTCCTTCCTGAAAAGACCCATAATGAACCTCCTGCGGATCTGCCTCAGCATCGACCAGTTGGAGGTGCTTCTCAATATGTGCAAACTGCTCCGCAATGACGAAGAGAAAAAGAGGCAATTAAAGGAGGTCCTCATCAGTCTCCTCGCCAACCGAGGGAGAGGCAAGTCGGCCACGCTGGGGTTACTAATCGCCCTAAGTATCCACTTCAACTACACCAATGTGATTCTCTGCTCTGGAAATAACGACGGCATGAACACCATCTACGATTTTATTGATCAGGGACTGAACCTTCTGGGGTACAAAGAATTCACTCACTACGAAAGGGTCTACCATTTAGGCAAGCTAAAAGAGATAATCATATTTAAAGAACTTCAAGATCTAAGGAATGTAAAACAGAGGATTCGATATTTTGACATTCTAGAAGACGACATGGTGAACTCCGAACTGATGATCATAGATGAAGCTGCTTGTATCCCTATTGACATTTTGAGAAAGAAGATCAAGGGAGAGATCACCATCCTGTCTACCACCCTTAACGGTTACGAAGGGACAGGAAAGACCTTCATCTTTAAGCTACTAAAACAGTTAAAGAAGAAATTCGTCTCCCAGTTGACTTATGAAGAATTTAGACAAATGAAGAGACTCTATTTCGAGAGAGCATTCGTCGATGTTTCCTTAGACACCCCTATAAGGTACAGCTATAACGATCAGGTGGAAGCCTGGCTGAATAACTTTCTCTGCCTCAACTGCAACGAACCATTCAAACTGAGACACTCCCTTTGCTCTCCCCCCAATTGTCAAATGTACTTTGTGAATAAAAGCATCTTCAAACGTTTCAGCAAGACGAGTGAAAATTTGCTCAGAAAAATAATGACCCTTTTTGTGACTTCCCATTACAAGAATACACCAAACGATTTGATTATGATCTTGGACTCGCAGCAGCACCACCTGTTTGTCCTGCTTAGCGGCAACGTAGACTGCAATAACCTCTCCGCTGAGGAAGTGGACGAGTTAGACATTTACGGCGTGGTGCATTGCGCCATCGACGGGGTTGTTCGCCCGGGAGAGGCCAGACGGTTCGTCAAGATGGAGGATATCGTCAAAGTGGGGCAGAACCATGGCGATACCAATGGCAATTCGAATGGTGACCACAGCCAAAATGGCAACTGCACACCGGGGGGGGACCCCTCGGATGGCTGCACAAATGGACAAACTGCTGCCCCAGCCGCGGCGAAGCACCCCCTTTCAAACGAATTCGAAGGAAATCTAATGCCATACCTAGTTACCGAGCATTTTGATTACTACTTCTACAGCTACATAGGAATAAGGGTGGTCCGTATCTCTATCCACCCTTCGATACAAAATTTGAATTACGGCTCGCAATTCCTGCGGAAGGTCTTCGACTATTACAGCATGTATAATGGACCGGCTCGGGAATCTGCATCGCCCTACCGGGAGAACGTCATTCTGTATCGATGCAGCGGTGAAGGCGACCACACCGATGGACGCATCTTCTTCGACAGCCAACTCAGCCACGTCGACTACGTGGGCACCTGCTTCGGACTGACCAAGGGGTTGCTCATCTTCTGGCAAAAAAACAGCTTCATCCCCGTCTACCTCAAGCAGCAGAAGAACGAAATAACAGGAGAGTTCAGTCTCCTCATGTTAAGACATCTAAATCAGAAGCTGAAGAAAGTATTCACCAACTTCTATCTCGACTTTGTCCGTAGCCTCTGCAACTTGCTGCCCTACGCCTTCAGAAGGTTGGAGTCATTTGTCGTCTTCAATCTTCTCCATAATAACCCAATCATATTGGCGAGTCCCACGCGCGATGAGCTTCTCCTCCCGAGGGAGAAGTCAAACAGGGGAGAAATAGAAGGGGAAGAAGTAAAAGAAGAGGAACAAAACGGATCGTTCTTCTCCCAGGAGGATGCGGACCACTACGCCTGCTTCTATGACGACGAGCTACTCAGCAAAGAGAACCTCTTTTACTTCTTCCACCCCAACGACATATGCCGACTAAAGCGGTTCGTCATGGAGTCGAAACCCTTCTCGGACATCCTCTACCTCATGCAGACGGTTGCCAATTTGATTCTCTTCCGGAAGGTCCCTATCCAGCTTACCTTCCTTGAGTATACCATTCTCTACGCTGTGTCCCTCCAAAAGAAAACCTGCCAGGAGATTTCAGACGAGATCAGCATCAACGTCAACCAGACCGTCGCTCTCCTGCGCAAGGTTCTCCATCGCTTCTACACCTTCCTCAAGGTGAGACATATCAGCGGGGCGAAACGACGATTCGCCGCCATACGCAGTGATCTGCGGTGCAATAGACTGATTTGCGTTTATCGCCATGTGCTTCTGTGCCTCCCTTTGGACGAAACAGTCATTCACTCGTTTTACTTCCCCTTCTCTTTCTCACCTTCCCTCCATACACAGGATCTCATGCAAAAGGACATAGAAAAAGAAGTGGAGGAGCAGTTCAGCCAGAAGCTACACAAGCACAAAAAGCGAGCGCGCCAGATGGAACTCCCGTCGGAGGAATACATCGACGAGCTGAACAGGAACACCCGTATGGTGACGAAGAAGAATAAGAAGGAGAAGCGAGCCCTCTTGCGCGAATTTAACCTATCAGGTGAGCAATGGAAACGATGAAGTGGCGAAGCGGTGAAGCGACGAAACATATTGCATTCTTGGCGAGGATGACTTTGCACGGACGGGCTGCTCTTACACGTGTTACGCAATGAGATGGAAGCTTCTCTCGAATGTACCAGCAGTTCGTTTCGGCTACCTCACCATGTTTTTTTTTTTTTTTGGCCCCTTTTTTTCTTTATTTTTTATTTATTCTCTTCATTTTTTATTTATTTTTTTCCTTCCTCCCCCTCCCTCACCGCGCCGCCGCCCCATTCTGTGCCGCCCCGATGTGCGCCATGCAACACGGGTTGCAACATGCACTGCAACGTGTACTGCAACCGCGACGCTTCCACAAGCTTCTACACTCATCAACACGTATCCACACCTACTCCCACTTCGCATGTCCAATTCGACCCCCTCTCAGGAACCGTGAAGAGGAAGCAAATCAACATCAAGACAAACGACGACGCGGATCTCCCCAAGGACGAAGTCACCAGCTGATGTTACGAGGATTAACACCCTGTCGTCCGCTTCTCCTTTTGCCATAAAAAAAGATATTTTATTTTTTTTTTTTTTTTTAACCATTCGTTCTTACTCCCCCATCCCATCATGTGTACACTATTCTCCCCTATGCCCATCTCGTGCCTTCCATTTTTAATTCCTTCTTGTGGTTCATCTTTGTGTAGTGTACCTTCCCCCCCTCTATATGCGATTGTATTTGGCAACCAAGAAACTCTCCTCAAAGATTATACTCCACTTGTTCGCACTTATCAAAGGGATTTTCCATCCTTCCTTCTCTGAGGACGTCCTTCCCTGACGACGTCACTGGGCAGCGTTTGGAAGGGTTCGATGATATTAACCATTGTTCTACCCGCTCGGTTGCTCCGCGGAGATTTGTATCATCCTTCTTTTGGACGAATCTGTTGCCACTTCGTGGCCACCTCGCTTCTACGTCATTGCCACCTCATCGCTACTGCACTGCCGGAAAGCCAGACTATATACGATGCTCCTGCACTGGCTCCCCCTCATCCTCTGCCTGCGCATCTCCACTTGCATTTCCATGCCAAAGAAACATGGCTTTATAAGCACCTTGAGCCATACCAGGGGAGCTTCTCCTCAGAACAAAGTGAAAAAAACAAGAGGGGTTATCTTCTCTCAGATTGAAATAAAGATGCCTGCCCTGTCAAGTACCATGACATCGGGAAAAATCGTCAAGTGGAATAAACACATTGGGGAGTATGTCAATGTATGTGCAGATGGGCATCAGCACTGGGATCTTCCCCCCTATATGGCTAGACTTCCCCTTATTTTGGGGGCACTCCCAAACGGACTGCTCCCCCCCCTGAGGAATACTCCTCCAGATGAACTTCTCCCCCTCTGACCTTCTCCCCCTCAGCTCGGTGACATCATCATGACGGTCGAAAGTGACAAGGCAGACATGGACGTGGAGGCCTTCGACGAGGGTACGCCCAAGGGAGAGATGGCCCAACCTGGAAAAAAGAGAAAAAATAAAATATAAGAAATGAGCCCTATGTGCATGATCAATGGGGGAAGGATGGAGCGATGCCGAGGTGTGCACCACCCAATTTCCACTTGCATCCCCCCCAATACACACATACTCAAATGGCCCCGCGCAGGCTTCCTCCGCGTGAAGCACATGGGAGACGGAAGTGAAGCGAAGGTCGGGGACACCCTTGGCATTCTAACCACGGAAAAAGACGAACAAATAGAAGCTCGTAGTGACGACTCCCCCCCAGGAGCAACCGGGGAGAGCTCGCAACGAGGATACATAGAACGCGTGGCGAAGGAAAACAGCGTCATACACACAGAAGACACCACAAAGATAGAGAAAGAGACGGGGAAAAACTCAATCCACATACAGACTGCACAGCAACAAACAAGTGACGAAGCCGCTGACCAAACAGGTGAGCACAAAATATTCGTGCCCTTCGTAAGTAACAAGAAGAACAGAGCGAGAATAAGTAAATGGACCCGCAAAGAAAATGAATATATCCACAAGGACGAAATCCTTTTCCATGTTGAAGACGACAAGAGCACCATCGAAGTGGAGAGTCCCTGTCACGGTTATTACATTGTGTCCACGCCAGAGAGAGCCGCGTCCTCTCCAGCAATACATTTTCCTCCCCATCGCTGTGTCAGTCCAGATCACTTCTCATTTTTCACCCCTTTGCTATATTTGGAACCTCCTAGGCATCGTTAAAAAGATTTTCATCGAAGAAGGACAGTTCGCCGATTTGGACAAACCGGTTGCCATCATCTCTCCCAAAAAGGTACGACATGTGCGGTTGGTACGGCATGTGGTATCGCTACTACATGTGCTGTTGTTACGGCATTTGCTGTTGGTATGGCATGTCCCGTTGGTGTTTCTTTCCTTCCTCTCATTTTCACCCCCCTTCTCGTTTCCCCAGGCAGGACATCCCCCACAGGGACAGCAGACACCGTTAGACTAAGAGGAAACTGTGTGACATGTCTGTTCTTCACCGCTCCGTCACTTCACCGCTTCTCCATTTCATCGCTACCCCCCCCAGGGACGTCCAACTCGTAAACGAAGAAAACATTTTGAGGCACTACAAGAAGGCCCTCAGCGGCACCCAGGAAGGAGAACTTCTGCTGCAAAACCTGAGGTAGACTTGCTCTCTTCTTTGAATTGGGCTCGGCTCTGGGGGGTGTTACCCCCACGTGGTACGTGCTCTTACGTGCCACGATAAATGTCACTCTGGCTGCCGCCCTATTCGTCACCCCATTTTCCACTCTCATGACCACCACCCCCCTCAAAGCGCCTCCGACAAGAGAACAATGGAAGAGCGGCTCCTTCTAAACTGCGACAAGTACAACAACCTTTCGGGGGACTTCTTCAGGTGAGCAAGAACGAGATCAGAAGTAGACACCCAAGTGTACCCCCCGGAGTGCTTATTATTTACCAACTTGACTTTCAATTGTGCAGTTCGCGTGGCGATGGTACACCTGGGAAAGGCTCAACAGATCAGAAGCGGGACACGGTAGGGACGGAAAGGAGAAGGGGAAATAAAAAACTGCGCAGATGTTACGTGGCGTAGCGATGTGCACGACCTGTATTCGCTGTGATCTGCTCTGATTCGCCGCCTTTCTGCGCCATTCAATGTGAATCGGATTCATTCACTTCTACCCACTCTATTCCTTTCCATCCACCTATTCCATTTCTTTCACTCATTCCACTACCCCCCATTCAGCCGCCCCCCAAAGGGAGAGACGTCCCAATTGTGCTGCCCTCCGCAGCCGACCTGATGGAGCAGAACAAGCTAACCCCAGCCGACATTAAGTAAGTGCAAATCGGCACACCAATGTAGCAAAGAATTTAGCAGAAGCAGATATACACATAATACACATCGACAGTTGCTTTTACATTTTTTATACACACCGCCTCTTCCCCTTTACACAGACGACCCAAAGTACCTGGACGTATAACGTACCAAGATGTCGTTTCACACCTAGAACGCAGAAGAGAAGATACCCCCCCGAAGGAAAAAATAATTGAATTAACCAACATGCAGAAAGCAATCAAAAACAACATGATGCGCACACTATCCATTCCAGTGTTCCGCATCACTCATTTTATAAAAACAGACGCTCTCCTAAAACTGTATGAGCAAGTTAAAGACAAAATTAACATGACTGTCCTCCTCTGCAAGTCCGTGTCGAATGTGTTACTCAAGCATCCCATCATATACTCAACCTTCATCGATGAGGGGGAAGGGAAAATATTACTTAACGAACACGTTCACATTGGCAACGCCCTGGGATTGAAGAACACCCTGCTGACGCCAGTGCTCAAGCGGGTTAACAAGACGGACATATATACCCTGGCCGGCGAGTGGAAGGTTCGTAAGAAGTTCTGTTGGGAGGAGCGACTGGGCAAAAGTGTATTGCCTGTTCAGGCGATTTTCACAAAATGGCGCTTCTGTTCAGGAAAAAGGTGCTATTTTTTATTTTATTTTTTTTTATTTTATTTTTTCTCCCCCCCGCGCAGAAGCTAGTCGAGAAAGGGAAACAAGGCCTGCTAACGCCCGGCGAAATGACGGGAAGCAACTTCTACATCTCCAACTTGGGCATGTTCAACACCTATCAGTTCGACGCGACTCTGCCCCCGAAGGTGTCGTGCATCCTGTCCGTCGGGACCAACATTGGGAGCGTTGAGTACTCCGAACACCTTAAGATTCAGCGGGGCATGATGATGACCCTAACCTGCGACCACCGCCACATTTACGGCTCCCATGCAGCTGCTTTTATGAGCGACTTGGCCGCGTTCATCGAGGAGGACATCATGCAGGTGTTTCTCTAGCTGGGCGAAGCTGCGCAGAGGCGACAGTGTCGTTAGCGACATGGAAGCGACTCCCGAGCGGTTATATGCCGTAAGTCCGCCATGCACACACAGAGTGACACCTCGTTACAATTGCAGTCTTGCCATTACACATGATGTGTACACTCGGGGGAGTAATATGATCCTTCCCTCCCTTTAGTTTCTTTTCCTTCCTTTGGACCCCCAATGTGAACCGTCTGGCAATGTACCACAGGGATGATATGCGCTCCTTGATTTTGAAACATTTGTGCAACGGGAAGGGTCGTCAACGATGCGGTGGTAAAGCAAGCGGTAGTCCCATAGGTAAACAAAGGATACGCCCCACAGGCTTAAAGCCACATTCCTATAGGTGTAGAAACTTCTCATATGACATTCTGCACTTGACAGGTGGTCAAACCCTACGCCAAAAATGCTGTCCAATTTCGGCAATGAAAATAATA
>NW_008481868.1:128052-157008 GCF_000524495.1 Plasmodium inui San Antonio 1
GTCACCCACGAAATGTTCCTTCCGGACATCCTCCGTGTCGACATTCCAGAAGGGGCCACATGCACCTCTCGCACGCGCATAGAGTCATATGCATGGGCAGAGGATGCAAATTGAAGACGCAAAAACAGAAGAGTCTCTCCCCCTTGGTCATTTAAAAAAAAAAAAAAAAAAAAAAAAACTACAAAGCTGGAGCACTCCAACGGTTCTTCACTTCGAATTATTTAAATGAGTGGTGAGCCAATCGAATCCCTCGTAGAGTCCGTCGCCTCTCGTTGCGCATGTGGATTGAATGAACCTGCAAGGGGGGGAAAAGGGTACGCAGGTTAGCAATGCGTCGGTAAGCAATACATTTCTAAGGAATGCATTGGTCTGCTGTAGGGTCCGTTTGGGTGGCGTCTCGGCCGGCTTCACGCGTGGTTGCAAGGGCGCCTCCTGGAACCATTACACATAGGACGAGTCAACTTTCTCACGCACCAGTTTCTCTCCCTGATCGTGTTGAGGTGCAGCTTCTCCGTCACTTCGGCTGCAGACATGGCATTAGGAAGATCCTGCTTGTTCGCAAACACCAGGATTATGGCGTCCTTTAGCTCTTCCTCGTTTATCATCCTGTGTAGTTCTTCCCTCGCTGCGGGGGTGGGAAGTGAAAGGAGGGGAGAAGGAGGGGATGAAAGAACTCCACACAAAAGGGGTGAATGGATTGGGCCCAGCTCGGCGAGACACACATCTGCACGCGATTTGGTGTGCCTTCTCCGCCGCTCCCCATGGCATCGTTCTCCCAAACTTACCGTCGTCAATTCTCTCCCGATCATTGCTGTCCACGACGAAGATTAACCCATCTGTATTGGAATAGTAGTGTCTCCACAAGGGTCTTATCTGCACAGGGGAAAAAAAGACAGTCACCATGGATATGAAGACAGACGATTTTAACTTCGTCCATGCACACACAGTTGTGGCTTGGCGACAAACCGAACAAGGGGGAGCATACGACCCCAGTCTCATTTCCCTCCAAATGTACCTTATCCTGTCCTCCGACGTCCCACACCGTGAAGGAGATGTTCCGAAATTCCACTGTTTCGACGTTGAAACCTGGGAGAGGGGGAGGTGGATAAACCGATGTGATAATCGAATGGAGTAAATGGAAGAGGGTACAAGTAGCCACAGAACGGAGCAATGCACGGAGATGAGAGCCAAGTTAGTGGCCCAGCTTGCCGCCCTGGTCGTTGCCGCCTCTACCCACTGGGCAGTGCCACCCTACCTATCGTCGGAATGGTGGTGACGACCTCGCCCAACTTGACTTTGTACAAAATGGTGGTCTTCCCCGCTGCGTCCAACCCCACCATCAAAATTCGAACGTCCTTTTTCTGAAAGAGGCGATTAAATAATCTGCTAACGAACAGCCCCATATTGTCTGCAAAAGGGAAGAGTGGAAGAAACTGAATGGAGATGCAGCAGCTACGTTTCGCTCCCTCCTCGGCAGCAATAACACATGGTCCATTGGTCCACGTGGGAAGATTAAGCAGATAGTACGAAGCGATTGGGACAATACCTCCTACCCCTTGCACATACAACTCAAAGAGATGTTACGCATGATCGACGCGCAAGTCCGGATATAGCTTCGAGCCCTTACCTGGTTAATGGCACAAGCGCTTCTCTATCCAGTGATGATTATGAGCTACTACCTTCAAAGAGGAGGGCTTCACTAACCGTTCGGCTAATTTACTCATATAATCTGTGAACGTCACGCGAGGTGTAAAGAAAAAAAAAAAAAAACAAAAAAAAAAGGAAAGAATACAGAACTACACGGGCTGAATGCACAAGGGGTAACAATGGAGTGAATCAATCCAGTCAATCGCTCGTTGGTCCCCTCCGGCGATAGTCAGTTAATAGTCCTGTTGATCGTTCGTTCGTTTCGTTCCTCCGCTCAAGGATACGCATGGATGAGGAGTTTACTCACGTGCATAACAGGATGCATACGGATGGCACAAGAGAGTAAATTGGAAACGTCTGCGGGAGGCAATTCTTCCAATGCGTTTGGCTGAACAAAAAGAAAAAAAAAAAAAAAGAGGGACAAAGTGCCAATAGAGTGTGCCGTGTATATATATATGCCCATAAAACACTACGCTGTGTCACTCACTCAAGCGAGTCGGTCACTCTTACTCGGGCGCGCCGCTCACCCGAGCAGTTAATTGCGTGTCCGCAGGAGTGCCGTTTAGCGCTGGAGTCCCCTCGCTCCGCATCCACCCGCGCGTGGCGCCTAACGCATGGCACACAGCACATGACGTATGCATAACACTTTATACGTGCGCAACGCTTTTGTAACTCATGTGAGGATGCTTGCGGCGGGAAGAAGTGCTGTTCGCCCTCTCCTGCGATTACCTGTGTTTACCCACGGGATGGCAATAAGGTGTTGATGACGACAATGGTGAGCGGCGACTGGTGAATAGCACGAATGGCACTGGTCACGATACGGCGACGCAATGGGCCAGGGGTGGAAGAAGAAGCAGAGGATTTATTTTCGTAATTTTTTCTTTCCCTCCTAGCAACGAAACTTCGCCGAGTTTTTTTCCTGCGAACATACCCGTACCAGGGTGTGCTGCGTGTGCCGGGGGAGGGCGATGAAAAAAAAAAGAAAAAACAGGCCACAGAAAATGGGCACAGGAAAAGAAGCAAAAAAATAAGTATAAGAAGGGCGAGGATGACAACAAAATGGCTTAACGGATGACAAACCGAATGACCAACGGAATGATCAGGCCTGTGTCGTATGGCCGCTTGGGGGGGAAAGACGAAATTGAAAGGAAGATCGCCGTTACGTAAACTAAACGCGTCGCACAAGTGAAGTAACAGGCTTCCGATTTTCGCCCCTCTGTATTTGTTGCCTACTCACTTGTGTACGCATTGGGGGGGACATAACTTTTCTTTTCTTTTTTTTCCACCCCTGTGTTACCTTTCTTGTGTTAACGTCACTGTTCAGGCTGATTAAGAAGGGCACACGTTTGGGCCTGTTGTTCATATGAGGGGGATACAGGTATAAAGAGAATTTTTCTTTTTTTTTTTTATTTTCCGCTACTTCTTCGATCATCACATGCGTTGCAATAGTGTGCAAAGAGGCATGTGCGTTGGCATACCATCCGAAGTGATGGGTGGAGAGAGGGGCAAACAAACCAGGAGGTTCAATCCCCGCGCCCCATTGTAACACCGCAGGCGTGTGTACACAGTTGCACCTACGCAACACACATGTGTATCCGCGTAAGACACCCACTTCCCCTTCAGTCACAGAAAGGAACTCTCCCCAGGGATGGTGCAAATATGCCTGAACATGTGCAAGCAAGAAATATACAATAGGAAGGAGTGGTACGATCTGTTCCACTTATGACTGCACAGTTAAAAGGTACAGAAGCGGATGCAGTTCTCGTCACAGTAGGGGGAACCCCCTGGAAGGAGCCCATCAGTGCTGAGATAATCTGCTGGACGTACCTTTTTGTAGTGGGGCATGAGTCGGCATAAGTGTCCCTAGCGCAGAGGTGTGTGTGTATTTATATGTGTATATGCGGATCCGTGGATTGCTCGAAAGGTTTATGCGAATGGCACAGAGGAGGGTGACGGGAGGGAGTTGCCTTCGCCGATCGCCCAACCCCCCTTGGAAGAAACGAAAGATGTGTTGCGGCGACTACCGCAAAGAGTTCGCATTTGACATGAAAAAAAAAGAAGCGAGACGCAGTGCAGCAAAGGGCATGCAACAAGGGGCGGTGCTGCAGAAGGCAGTTAGTCCACTTGAGGCATCCATCCGTGGACGACGTGGCAAGTCAACCCTGATTCGTGCGGCAGCTAAAAATTGTAACGGCGATTCTCCTTCATCTTCCGCTGCTCACGGAGCATAATGAGGTGTTCCTCGTGGATGACATCTCTGAAGTCGGCGATGCCTAAGGATGTCAGGGGGAAACGGTGTTATTGGGTCAGTGGATGAGTACATAAGTGGCCCATTTAGCGATTGGCAAATGGGCTACTGGCGAGTGGCATCGATGTGTAACGCGCAGATGCAGCCTTACCCTCCTCAAACGCCTTGATAACCGCCAGGCGAGTAGGAACGTGCACATTCTGGTGAACCATCTTCCGAAGCTCTTTGTTCTCCGGAGTAAGTGCACAGAGGTTCTCCCATTCCAGGTTCACATCGTACACATAGAAGTTGTATTTGTCGTTAAAAACACATTCGGTCATAATTTCCATCATCATGTCCTCATCGTAACGGGGAAACAAACCTGGGGCACACTCTCCTCCGTACTTCTCCTGCAGCATTTTGTTCTCCTTTAGTATTTTACACTTAGTCCAAAAAGGGGGTGGCAATCTGTACTGTAATGTCCTCCCCCTGGCGTGGAAAATCTTTATCTGGGTATGTATATTGGCTTGTAGGAAGATTTCAAACAAAGGCATCTTGACGTCCAACTTGAGATTCACTATCTGCACTTTGTTTTCAAACTTCTCCTTTACCTTGTTAGTTAGACTCTCCATTTTGTCCTTGTCTCCCTCCATCAGTTTGCAGTAGGGGCCTGCGGTGGTGAGGAAGCGGCGATGAACAATCTGTGGTAAGCAACCGATGCTGTCACACGATCGAAGTGATGTGTTCCTGCTGATGGTGCCAGCCCCAGTGTGCACGACCAGAGCCGCAGAGGATCTGGCAAACCTCGCCCCGTAGACCAAGTAGGCCCTGTTCGCTAAATGGGCTAACCCAGCTTGGGCGTCACGAAGTACAGAACGTTCTTCTGTTTGTTCTTCTGGGCCTCATAGTTGCAGTGGTTGATCAGCCGCGTTTGTCGCATGATTTCTAGCACCTTTTGCCTGCTCTCGTGCGTGAGCGTGTAGTCGTCCGCGCTTCGATGCTCGTCTTCCTCCTTGTTTCTAATCTCCTCCTTCATCAGGAGCTCCTCCCACGTCTCCACGGGGGGCAGCGGCGGGATGTAGCTGCGGGGAAGCAATGGTAAAGAGGCGAAGCAGTGCCAAAGCGGTGATGAAGCTACGAAATGGAGAGAAAGCTACTACGTGGAGACAGAGCGTCGCTATGGCGCCTTCGTCATGGCGGCCTCTCCTTCCTCCGCGCCACAACAGAACCACTTCGCCCGCAGGGACTTACTCATCCGTGAAGTATTTATAATCATCGAGTTCCTCCGTGGAATTCAAAGCGCTGATCCGTCTCTGGAAGGCCCTGGCAACCCTAGGGTCTGGGACGTTTTTCCTACCTCCCCAGGGGTGAACTGAAAATTGGAAACCCCTCTGTAACGTGAAGCTGCGAACGCAGGGCGCCTTCACTGTCAACACAAAAGGTAAGAGCAACCACAGGAGCTGACGTACAGCTCGCCGCGGCGAGGGCATCTTCGAGGCTTCACATTTGTGGCTCCGTAACATTCGTTCAAACGGGGGGTGGGCACAGAGGTCTTTGCACACATGGTAATTCAGCCGAGAGGAGAAGTTTGCTTTGTTCGCCGCGAGCAGTGACAAGCATCGTTGTAATTACGATGCGTGGGGGCCTCCTATTCTTACGTACAGGGCTAACAGGGTGCACACCTTTTCGCCAACGCCAGAATGGGCAGAAGAACAAGAACAAAAAAAAAGAGAAAAAAAACAGAAGAAAAAAAAAAAATTTACTCCACTCTGGTGTAGGGCATACCACGTGGAACTTGCCCAAAGGAACGGAATTTTTCTTTCCTTTCTTTTTTTTTCTTATGCCACATTTTCCAAACCTCTGCAATTTTGGTGTTAACTTCTTTTGTTAATTAAAAAGCGATACATGTTTATTCGTGCCAATATGCCCGCGTGGGGCGGAGTGAAGGGCACGTGTACACATGATGGCGGAGGCTGCTTAGCAACGCCGTCGCGAATTGGCAAATGAGGCGCTGCAAAAATGTGGGCATGCGAGCGGCGGCGAGTAGCGGAACGGAATGGAGAGCTGCTATGAAGGAGCGGCGAGTGGCCCGGTAATGTTGACTAGGGTTTCGTAGAGTCGGCTCACCACTAACTGCTCATGACACACCGCTAATCGCTAACCGCTCACCCGTCACCGCTGGGTTCCGAGGCGGCACTGCACGAGCGCGTCCCTCAAGTAGTCACAACCGTTCTGTTGGAACAAATCCGCGACGATGGTGCGGAAGTCGAACGAGGACGAGCCCTCCACGTCATTGAAGAGGAAAAGAAAGTGCTTCACACTGTCCAGCTGGAGCAACTCCTCTAAGGAAGTGCCACCACTCTCCTTCAGTCTATACACCTTCGCTTGCAGGGAGAAGTAACTCTTGCAGATTTTAATAAACGTAGACGGCATCACATGTAGGTAAGAAGTTAATTCTTGCGAGTCATTCTTCACAAAGAGGTTCATGTCTCCAGTGTACACTTCGACGGAGTCATTATAAAGGTCCCCCCAATGGGAAGCATCCCCTCCTCGCCCCCCAGCAGTATGCTCTTCGTACCGCTTCAACAAATTGGCATTATTAAGGACCTGCCCTCCATCATTCTTCCCCTTCTGCTGGAGAGTCAATATTGGCGGCTTGAACAGGAGGAAGGATCGCAGAACAATTTTCAACATCCCGAGGTAAATCAAAAAGTGAGAAGACTCAAAAGGGAGCAACATAATCGATTCGGATATATCGACAAAGAAATTTAAGGACCGCTTGACAATGTTACAGTCGTAACTGTGAAGAAGTAACTCTAACGTTAGAAGTAACGTGTTTAATGTCTCATTCTTGTCGTCCCGATAAAAACGACAGAAGAAGGATATATCGTCTCGATTATTCTTAAATTCGTTTGGAACGGTATAGACATTTCTGCATGTTTTTAAAAAAGTAAAGATGTACTGTTTGGTATGATACAATAGGTCTCCATACATGACGTATTCCTCTTCTCGTATCTCCACTTGTCCGTTGAGCTGCTCATTAACCATCTGGATGTGTTCCAGGTTAGCCTTCAGATAGTTGCACTGCTTCGATACAAATTGTGCAAAGATCTGTTCGCACCAATTCGCCGCTAACTCTTTTAGGCCTCGCTCTCCAATTTGCTGCTTTAGCTTCTCGCTGAGACATAGGTACACCTGCTGCACGTTCTGGGCCATGAAGTGGTAGGGGCCGTATTCAAATGCGGGGGAGAGCACTTCCAGGAACAGCTTCCCGGTGTCATTATAGAGAAAGAGATACCCCTCGATGATGAACCGCTTCACAACGGTGCACACGTTTTCGTGCAGCGACTTCATCGTCAGGCTGAACTTCTTGCAGCTTTCTTTTGTGTGGGGTGCCCCCCTACTGCTGCTCATGCCTCGAACCAGGCCAATGTCACTAACCCTGCTTCTCCCCCTCTGCTGGCACAAACTTGCCATCTCGCGCTCCCTCACGCTCAGGTGGAAGTAACTCACCTCCGCGCAAAGCATGGGGTGTTTCTCGAATGACGGGCAGCTCCTCAGCATCTCGTTCAGCCCAGGGTACACAAACATCACCCTCGTGAATAGCTCCATGCTGATCTGCAGGAAGGGATTATTCGAAAGAAGTCGAACGTTCTCTTGGATGGCCCTGGCATTCCCATCCACGTCGCTAACTCGGTCAACGCCGCCATCCCCACCAACGCCGCTAACTCGTCGAAGACGCGACTCCACCTTGGGGAGCGAAAACACGCAAAAGTACGTCTGCGCAACCTTCAGCACTTCGAAAAGCGTATGGCCGATCTGGAGCTTCCTCTCGTCCCCGAAGAGAAACTCGTAAAGGCTCTCAAAAGATTGCCCAGTTTTAGTAACATCGCCGAGGAACACGAATAGTTCCTCCATGACCATCCTCAAGTAGGAAGTTATCTCCTTGCCACTCAAATCGTCCACTTTTAAGACAGATATGAGGGTCAGTAGGAAGACGCAAAGCTCTTTGTTACACTTGAATGCACTGCTGTTTTTCTTAAACTCGAAAAACGTATTCAGCATCTTCTCCAACATATCGTTCGTCACTAGTTGCTTCAAATTCGAGATGATTGAGGTGAAGATGGCAAAGTAGTTTTTCTTTAGCTCCACGGAGGTGTTGGGGTCGGCCGGCCCGGCTACGTCCCCTGTGGAGGTGGTCACTTGTGTGCCTTCTTCTTGAACGATATTCCGCAGCAGATTCTCCATCATGTATAAGGCGATCTGCTTATTATAGTGCAGCAGGTAGGTGCTCTCGGAGAGGAATTGCAGCCTCTTCACCTCGAAGAGGAGGAAGCTGGGCGACACTTTGCACATGTCAGTGAAGTCTCCATTCAGAATCTCCTTATAGCAACTCAACAAATTGTTAATGCAGTCTGGGCTAATTTCGTAGTATGGAGACCCCCCATACTTCTGAATGCAATTTATTATATGTATCTGCAGGTCCACTTTCTCCTTTCGCTTTTTTAACTCCTCTATGATGTCTTCTCCCGAATTGGAGCCCTCCCAGTTCGTGTCTACTCCCTTCGAACTCACCACCTGCTGCATTTTCCTCTTCATCTCTCTCGCTTCTGAGCCACTTCCCCTGATGATGTTGTTCGAGAGGGAATCCCTCAAGTGTATAATTCGTTGGAAGTAGGCCTCCTTCTCTCCAGGGGGGAGGAGCTGAAATGAGATGACCTCCTCGTTCACCTCCATATCTCCACCAGTTACCACCGCTTTGCACTCCCTCAGTGTGTTAAGAAAAAAAACCAGCAAATCACAGTACACACGGAGCAGCACATACACGAAGTAGTCCTTCACTTTCATCGATTCACTGCACAAATTCTCCGCGGTAATGTTTTTGAAAAATCGGAAAAAATCACAAAACACCTCCACCATGATGGAGAAGACCTCGTGGTTCAGTCCCACCAGGACGCGAAACAGGGCCAGAATCTTTTGCTTCAGCTGATTCTTCGTCTTATCACTTCGTCCACCTTCTTTCGAAGTAGTGACGTTAGCCTCCTCCGTTTCATCTCCCCCCATAGTGTCCTCTCTCATGTATCGGAAGTACGTCTCAAACCACTCCTCATTGTATTCATTAATAAAGTTGCTAAAAAAATTTATCATCATCTTCTTGTTCAACCCGTTCTGAGGTGAGTACAAAGGTATCTTCATAAAACGGACGAACATGAAGAGGAAGAGTTTCTTCAGGTCTTCCTTATTTAGAACAAACTGTGTGCCATGATGGAACATCTTCTCATTGCTTTGATCCAACATACTTTCTCTGTCAACCTTTCGTATGTTATATGGTTGGCTAGCTAATTCACTTTCTCTGTTCTTAATGTAGATGAGCTCTCTATTGTGATCGAATACATTCTTGCAAATAGTCAGTACGTTGGCTAGAATGTTCACATCCGGGTGATATACATTTTTGAAGACATTAATTATGTACATGTGCAGGCATTTTTGCTTGTTCTCCTTCTCGTGGAGATAATTTGAAATGGGAATAGAGGACAGTTTCAGGATCATTCGTATGTAGACATTCTGATAGGAGTAGCTCGTTACATCGAATATGTTAAGGTTTATGTTAAAGTAGCTTTCAAGAAATTGCATCAATTGGCTTTCATCTAACTGGATAAAGGTCTTACTATTTATCTTCGAGATATACTCAATAATGTTGAGAAAGATGAGGAGGAGATGTTCTTCCAGGTCCAGTTTTGCCAGGAAGGAGTGCACGCTGGGAGGCACACAGCTGAGTTCTCTCACGGAGAGGTAGCTATTGTACAACACAGTGAAGTCGTTCAGAGGCAGGGGATGGTCATCGTCCGGTGCTTCAGTGCGGCCTGCCACAGCATTCCCCACTCCGCTTCCCCCCCCCGCGAACCGCAGAAACAGCAAGTTCAACAGAAACTTCAGCGGGGAGTTGCTGCCCCCCCGTTGGTTAAAGAACAAATGCGCGGGGAAGAAGAAGGACAGCTCCTTCACACATTCGATGAGCAATTGGAATTGTCCGCTCTTCCTACAGCTCAGGCTGTCATAAAAGCAAATGGAAAGAAACTCAAACAACTCGTTCGCCTCGTTTATTATCAGTCCCCTGAGAACGTTTATCTGCTGCTTGTTCTGCACATTGCTGCTTCTCTCGTTGCTGATGGTGTAGAATACCTCCCTCATGAAGTTCAGGCAGATGTGCACCACGGTGGAGAAGTATCCACCATCGGTGCCATCGCGGCCACCGATGATCCCACCGCCGCTTCCACTGCTCCCCCCCCCGGGCGAAGACAGCCTTCGAGTCAGAAACTCCCTCACGAAGAAGACAAAAAAGTTGTACAGATACCTAAAGTAAAAGTACTCATTGTGCAGACAGAGGATGCTAAAAATCTGGGCAAACTTATTCTTCGTGGAATGAATATAAAATCGGATCAAGTAATTGTCCCTCTCACTGAAGTAGTCGCCCATGAGTAAGTTACTCGGGTTCAGAAAAACATAAGAGAATCTCTTCTTCACCGCTTCTACTGACTTCTCCTTCATGTGTAGTGTGTTCCCATCCAGCTCATGATTAAAGTTTAGGGGCAGAGAAAAGAGAATATTAATAAAGCTGTTTCTGATGCTAACTTTACTCTCCTGTGGGTACACATGGTAGTGGTTTGCCAACAACCTGTTCATGTAACAGAAGGAGAGGAACACCAGATGGTCTTTGAAGAGGCTTAACGTCTTGTCCTTCTCAATCAGGTCTGAATATACCAGATAGAAGGCGCTGTAAAATTCCGAGCAGTCTTTATTTCTGCACTCGTTTAGGTAAGTCACGCTCCCTACTTCATTCTTGAAGGACTTAATCAAAATTTCGCTCAGCTGTTTGCTCTTCTCCAGGATGCTCCCCGCAGCTTCCATCGTGTTATAGCGGGGATAGCGGTGATAACGGCGATAGCAGCGGTGTGCTCACTCCCTCGTGCGGTTTCGCGCCCCCTTCCTGGTAGCTCCTCTTCAGAGGTAAAACTGATGCAAAGGAGGAAAAGAAAATATGTGAACAAGTCAGGCAGAAATAAGGGTGCACTCCTGGAGCAGGGAAATCTTTGCCCACGCGGAAGAAGCAACCATCCCGCAGCCACTTCGCCGTATGCTGTTCCTGTATGTCCTTCCCTCCCCCTATCTTCTTATTTGTATCTTAACAGCGTAAAAAGAAAAAAATAAAACAAAAAAATAGAGTACAAAAATGAAGTAAAAAAGTGGAGTAAAAAAATAAAAAGGGCAACGTCTCCCCGTCTGCTCTAGGCAGTATGTCCCCAAGTAGCCAATTTCGGCCACACCATGTACAAGGCATGCAATGCAGCTCCCTCCGCGCGAGTAGGGCGCCTCTCTCAATTAACGAAAATCGTCGTGGGAAAGTTTACCATCCGCCGCTGTCGTGTTCTCAAGTGCACGACGCGCATACCTTCGCGGTACAAAGCAGAAGCAGAAGCCTTTTGCTTAATCATAAGGAGTAAGCATTTTGCCAACGCGACCTCTCCCTCCTGTGTGCACTCTCTGCTTTACAGACTCGTTTCCTCGGATGGACGAACGATGAGCCCGCTTCCCCCTTTAAAATACTTCCTTTTTTTTTCTCTCTCACCGGGACGGCTCTCTACTACTGACCTGCCGTTCTATCGCCTCCAGCGGGCCGGTTGGCGTGGCAGAGAAGGGAAAGAGGGGAAATACCTTCTCTTCAAAAAACAGAGAGCGTAAGCTCATGCGCCCCTGCATGCATCCTGCAAATGCTCGTGGGTGCATACACGTTGTAATGCTCCGCTTGTTTTACGGGACTATTCGGCGCGCGCATCCTTTCTCCTAATGGGTAAATTCCTGCTAAGCGAACCCCGTGGATTTTCTTTCTTCGCTTGCCAGGGTGTAGTCCCCTCGCACCTCGACTAGTGAAGTCGCGCCAAGCCAGAATACTTCTTGAAGAAAAGCGCCTGCAGAAAAGAAACAATTGGACATACAGCACGTGCCTCCATCTATGCACATGATTATGATTAGCTTGTCCTTGTGGGATGCCAATTTATTCTGTTATGAATTAAAACCGCGCACCGAACAACTGGGCCTCCCGCCGTTCTGCTATCAGAATGTGCACTCTTTTGAAAATCAAACTGTAGGCGAGTCAGCCAACACCACAACATGGGACAGCAGCTTCTGCAAGTTTAAAAAAAAAAAAAAAAAAAAGAGGCACATAGACCACAACCATTTTTCTTTGTGCACAACCCAACAGGGTGAGTCCTCTCCTCCGCTATAAGGATGGATTTCGAAGACGGAAGAACACTCTGTGATAATTTCCAGCACCAATTGTGTTCCACCATCTTGCCCACCCCAAGGGGGGTAAGTGCCCACTGGGGTTTCCTTTCAAATGATAACTTCACCGACCACCCTTTTCTCATGTAAAAATGGCACCCTTGGGAAGCAATTAATCCCAAAGAGGCGGGGGAGAGTCGTCCCTATATGTGTAACTATGCACCCCGACGCGGGAGTATAATTTTTCTCTTTTCTTCCACGTGAAAGCCGCTGCAATGCAATCGAGGGCATGTCTATGCGGGCACACACACGAGGCAATTCTAACTTAGGGAGCAGAATTTTTTGGAGGTCAAGTCGTTTGGGACAGGGGAACACACCAAAAACAAACTGTGCAGTTAAGTGGTTTGTTCTCCGTGAGAGGGGGGGTGGAGAGATCCAGGAAAGAAAGAATAAATAAAATAAGAAAGAAAAATAAATAAATAATAATAATGAATAAAATAAATAAACAAGTAACGCAAAAAAGTAGAATAAAAAAAAAGGAGAAAAACAGTGAAGGCCATAAAAGGCTGTGCAGTGGTAGAAGCGGCAACCGTTGTTGGGGTCGCAAAACTGCAAGGGATGGGCACACTCACCACAGGACAGAGATCATATAATCTTAATTCTGCTTTCCATCAGCTTCTGCTTCTTCTCGCGGGCGATTCGCTTGGCCCGCTCCAGGGGCGTCTCCTCGGCGGGGGCAGCCTTCACGGCGGCGATATCTGGGGCCTCGGCTTGCACACTGGAGGAATTTTCCTCCGCAGCTGAGTTTACTGCGGCGCCTTTTGCCATGTTTCCAGCTTCCTGCGCTGCTCCCGCATCAGGGCCCACATTCACCTGGAAGAAGTCCTCCGCGTCGTACATGTCATACACGTCACCCGCGAGAAGGTCCCCGGGCGCACCCTGCTCGGCCTTGCGCGCCGCATCGTCACGGGGGGAAGTTTCCCCTCCATCCGAGCCATCTGCACGTTCCGCCCTTTCGGCTCCGTCTGTTCCCTCCTCCTGTTCGTTCCCTTCTGCTGTCCGGATGACGGAAAACTTATCCGCCCCAAAGTCCGTGTTGTAAAAACTTTTAAAATTGAACATGTTGATGTTGTCTCCCATTTGGTGCGTCTTAAAGACCTCGTCACAAACAGAGTAAGTGGTCTTATACTTATAAATCAAGTACGCCCTGTAATGTTCATAGACCTCCTTCTTCTGACTTAGATTTTGCACCTTTGTGAGCACATCATGTATGTTGTATTTACGCCGAACCGTTTTGTAAATATCTGTCAAGTCCGTATTGTTGTCCCCCATAAGTAAAACATTATTGACGGGGAAGTATAACTTCGACATGACTTCATTTATTAAGTGCATAAAAAGGTTGAAGCTTGTTTTTAAATTTTTCCTACGATGCTGTTTTATCTTATGTACCATTCGGGTGTACTTCTCCGTCAGCTTGGTTAACTCGAGATTTATTTTTTCCTTCTCGATTACAAAGTTGGTGTCTTTTTCCGCCTGGTGGAGGTTACTCTGTTTATTCGACTTCCGCGGATTGGATTCCCCCCGATTGGACTCCTTCCCAGTTGACTCTACCTGATGGTCAGACAAATCCTCAGCATCCTCGTTGTCCTCCCCGTACAAGCGACACAACTCCTCGTCCTTCGTGTAACTGCAACAGGTTCCCTTTACGTACAATTCTACTAGCTTTCTCTTTATTGCCAGAAGTGAATTCTTCCTGTTTATAATGGGGACAGAGGTATTCCTCCCGATATATTCAATTTTGCTGTTTTTAAAAAAATCGGACTGGTCAGGGATAATTAAGTACTTTTTGAGCACTTGATTTTCGAACAACTTTGCAATAACAACAGCTTTGTAGTCATTCGTCACACACTGTAGTATCTTCCGAATTGCTGCGCTGTAGTGCTTCTCGCTGTAGTCAATTTTTCTTTTTTTTTTTTTTAAATTTAAGTACATATATATGTCCCACAATTCGTCATTTTCTGGGAGTATTTGCTTCATTTTGTTTTTTTCCTCCCGAAGGTACCTTTGCAGCTCGTCTTCCTCATCGCCCATTTCATCCCCCATCGCATCGGCCATACTATGATCATCACTGCCGCCTTCCCCACGCCTACTGCCCTGGCTATTACCTCCATTCGAGTCGTTCCACTTGCCTGTGTAGCTGTTTCTCTTCTCACTCTTCCGCTTCTTCGTAATGTAGCTAGTGATCTTATTCAACGCTACATCGTTAAAAATGTTTTTCAGTTGAAACGCAATGCTTTTTTTCCGTTTCTTCTTTTCCTCCTGTTCGTTACGCTCTTCCCCAGCGGGATCATCCGCTTCGTCTCGCATGTAGTCCTCTGGCGCGTCAACCGTGTAGTCTTCCCCCACGAGCCCCATGGGGTCGTCTCCTGCTCCTGAATTTAAGTCATCTCCCTCGCCATTTTTCGTCCCATCCTGGGTGTACATCTCATCATCGTCGCTGAAGTTTAGGCTCATTTGGCTCGTTTCGCGCGGGACGGCATACACCACACTCTCTTTTGCCCGACTTTCCCCAAGGCGAAAGAAGTGCACGGGAAGATTCAGTTATGAGGGGGTAAATGCGTAAAGTGCGGAAAAAAAACACCTCAACGGTTGGCCAAAAAAGCATGAACAGCCAAGGTAACACAGAAACAAAATGACAATTTTGAGAGAGAAAAAAAAAATTATGAACTGGCAAGGTAAAAGGGGGCAGCAGAAATCAAGCTAATTAGGTAAAAAAAAAAAAAATAATATGCACAGGGAAGGTGTAAATTCTGTGACAAATAATGTTATAAATAAAAAAAAAAAAAAAAAAAAAGGAACAAGACACCCGCAGAGGTATACACCTCGCCACTTCCCCTTCACAAAGTGGGTAATAACCGGCCAAGGCACGTTAAGCATCAAATGGGAGATACCACCGATTGTTCTTTTTTTTTTCTTTTTTTCTCTAAAAAGGGATACCCACTGCACAATCGGTGAGTGAACATCGCCTCGAATGTTCCACACATAACTGGCATAACGTCGCTTGACACCTTTGCAAAAAAGGGGGTTACGTATATACAGATATGTGCATGTTATACACATACATGGCACTCCTTGCAGCAGCTGGGGAGCGGGACCAACGCGGGTTTGTAATCGCAAATTGGGAGGTTTTCTTCTTTTATTTTCTTTCGCCACCTTGTTCGCCAATATTGATAGAAAAAAGGAACATTTAGGCGGAGAACAAAAAAAAAAAAAAAAGAAGGGGCGGTGAAGTGAACTGCCCAAAGGTTCAACAAACGAGGCATGGCCACCCGGGTGAAGGAAAAAGAAAAGAAAAAAAAAGAAATAACAGACACATGCGGGTCTCCGTTGGCACCTCCCAGGGGTTCCCCGAATTAGAAAAATGGGTGTTTCCCCATAAACGCGCACGTGGGTGAGTGTGCGAATGTGTAAAAATGTGCCCTTCTGTATGTGTCCGTTCCGAGGGCATCCTACGCGCGGGTCAAGAAGTACATGTCGATTTTGTTCGATAAAACGTTCAGCAGGAAGAGCGCCAGCGAAAAGGAAGAAATGTAAATGCCAGCGAAGGACAAATTGTTGAGGTAGTAGTAGGCCGAGTGCGCGATGTAAATGTAGAACAACGAATTGATGGGGGAAATGACATCGAGGAGGTACTTGTATTTGTGTAGGTGTAGCAGGAACTCGTACAACTTGTTGTTTCCCAGATAGAGCCTCTTGAGAAAGCTGTACTGGTTGAGGAGGTTGACGTAGAAGTCAGTCTTCTGGTCCTCCTTGAGCGCCCTCATGACTTCGTGCCTGTTAAAGAACTGCTCGTCTGTCCACTTCTTGAGGAAGGTCCAGTTGCTCTGGCACATTAGTCGCGTGTAGATGAGGAGCAGCTGCGCTAGCACAACGCCTCCGAGGATTCTGCCTGCGTGAGGGAAGTGCAGAAAGTAGCAGTGAATGGGATTAGCGGTGATGTGGATTGGCGGTGAAGTGGATTGGCGGTGAAGTGGATTGGCGGTGAAGTGGATTGGCGGTGAAGTGGATTGGCGGTGAAGTGCACTAGCCGTGTGGCTGCATCGATGCGGCCGCCGGTGACCTACTTCTGCGCGAGTCGAGCAAGTGGAAGCTGCCCCAGTTGGCCTGCACGAGGAAGTAGGGGTAGACGGACAAAAAGGAAAAAAAGAGGACGTGCACCAGGTTGTTCAGAATGGACAATTTTCGAGAAAGAAAGCTGTAGGAATTTAAAACAAAGAACAACCGCAACACGAAGAACTTATAAAAAAAAAAACCCAAAGTGGACAGCGTGTGCATCTTCACAAGTCGGTCCGTCTTCACATTTCTGAACTCTCCAATAAATGCATATTTCTTTTTAAAAAGGCTATAAATTAAATCGCTCTTAAAATAAATGAAGGTAAAAAGGATGAAGAGCAAATTAACTGAATTGTAATTAACCATCTTGGGCACACAACTGGACTTGCTCAGAAAAGGTAAGTTCTGACGGAAATGCTGCAAAGCATTGCTCAAGGAGCTATTCCCAAGATAATCATAGCAGACGTTATAGCCATGTTTTAACTGATCCAAAACTACTCCAGAATCCTCCTTCAATTTGTTATATACATTTACATAATAACTTCTCGCGAAATCGAACTTCGTCTTCACCAGATCTTTCGTCCTCTGTCTTAGTTCCTCCAATTCCTCTTTGTCAATCCGTAAGGAGTACTGGTTCAATACATTTTTCAGCTTCTTCAACTTCCTCAGTTTATCTGCTATCGTCTCGTTATAGTTAAAATCCTTCTTTTTTATGATCTCATTTTTTACATTCTTATCAATGTTGTAGAAGTTTATATTTGTGTAGACTCGTCTTCCTTTTCTTTTTCTTTCAATGAAGATATACCTTTGATTCTCCCTCGGGATCATTTCTTGGCTCATGCTCCTCACGTCCGGCGTCCTCAGGCTGCTGGCCACTGCGAGTAGGGCGGCCTTCAGGAGCAACGTGACTGCTTTCATGGTTCCCTAGGGGGGTGGAGGGGGAGTTACTGGAAGGGGGGTTAGTGGAGAGGTAATTAGCGGGCGCAGCACTTAGTCAACGAGGTATTCTGCGGACGAAGCAGTTACTGCCACCCATTGGACCTACCTCTCCTACGGGCACTTCTCATCATAACGAGGACACTAAAGCTGGAATGAACAAACCTGAGAGGTGATACAGTGTAGACGGGAAGAGCAACCCCCTCCTGACCCGTGGAGGAGGCTCGAGTCGCCTTATCACCGATTGGAATGGGAAAAATTCTGAAACCGCTTTCGACAAGCCACAAACTTTTGACTTGGCACCTATTTCATGTTTATCCGTTTTGGCACCGGGCTTCGTCTCTCCCCCCAAAAGACGAAGTAACAGAGGACAGTCGAGAAACAAAGCAGACGTACATCACAGTGTGTGTAAGCATGGGCTTCTCTTCCTCTTGTTCTGCTTCTTGTTGGTTTTATTCCGTTCCTTCCTTGTGCGGTGTGGCGAGGCACGCCTATCAGCGTCGCTCCACTGGGGTGTGTAGTGACCCAATCGGTCTTTTCCCTGCCACCTGGTCGGTCGCTCACTTTGACTCTTACTCTCCCTCCTACGCTCCCTCCTGATGCTCCCTTTTATAACCCCAACGCAAAGTCGCTACTCTGACAACACAGCTGCATGTACACAGGTATGCACAGAATGGCGCATACCATTTTACTTTGTATGCACGGAGGGGAGGAGGAAAAAAAAAAAAAAGAGAGATAAAAAAAAAGAAAAGAAAAAAAAACGAAAAAAAAAAAAAAAAGAAGAGAAAAGAAATACCACTTCTTGCGCCTCCTGGAATATGTACTTAATATGAAGCTATAGGTCCTCTTACACAGCAGTTATACAAATGCGGGTGAACTCTCCTGATGGTTTCGCCACCTGTGCGTCATCGTTCTGCTTCCTCACAGCTTCGTCATGCGTCACTACGCTTGGCGCGGCTACTTCTAGTTTTTCGCAACGTAGAGTAACTTCTCATCACCTATGGTCACTTCTTTTTCTTTCATTTCCTTTTCCTTTTCTTCTTTTTTTTTTTTTTTTAATCTAAACAGAGGGGGGCCGACTCGAAGTCGTATAGTGGCAACAATGACGAACAACTTCACTAACGGGAGAGCGAGTCGTCACCTGCACGCGCTCGCTGAAAAGGTGTGCTTGGCGAAGGGCAAGTTCCACCCTGATGCGCACGCAAGTACAGTGCTGAATGGGTACAGCCCGGGTTCGTCCTCCGTCAGAAGGGGCTACAGAAATCTTCATAATTCATACCACTAAGGTTAGTACTCACATGTTCCACTTTTTTATATGTGCACGTGCAAAGCTTACTTCGGTTCACGCTACCGAGTTTTTTAACTCGAACTAGAGATGCCCTCAGCTTAGAGAGCACCAGTTGAGCGGTCCTTCGCAACGTGTTAGGTGAGAACACCCCATGTGCTCCACTGCATAGCGTGTATGTATTACATAGATATATAATATTTTGTTTTTTTTTTCCTTTTTTTTCTCTTTTTTTTTCCATCTTGTTCTCTCTGCACCCCCCCTAGTCGCAATTCCAGAGATGACTTGCAGGGCATGAGGCCCTGTGGCCCTACAATTCTTCGAAGGTTGGAAAGTCCCTTTGAGAATTCCCCTTGGAATGTCCGTTTGGAAAATCCATTTCGAAAATCCGTCTGGAAGCATCTTATTTTTTTTCATCTCCATTTAGTTTATCCTTCACTTTCTTTATGCCAACGGCAGGCTTGTGCATCGCGCTATGTGCTTGTTCTCTTCCCATCGTGCCGTCTCCCCCACTGAAGCGGGCCACGTGGGAACTACGAGGGGGTGACACGAGAGTGCCGCTCTGAAGAACCGCCAAGGAGGATCACCTTTCTTTTCCTCCACCTTTAAGCACGCGACGCGGGTGTGGCATGGCCGGCAGCACGAATAACATGCACATAACGCCAAACGGGCAAAATGATTTACAAGACTTTTTTTTTCGCCCTGGTGGTGGTATTCCTCCAATGCGTCCAAGATGTTGCGTCCTACCTACCCGGGATGAACCCAACGGTGGGGAAGCAGTCGAGTGGAGAGGCGGAGGGGACAATCATAGTTGTAGCACTGGGGCAGAGTGGTGCTCTTCCACTGTGATGAGATGATCTATTTGGGTGGTGCCCTACCCCTGCAACCCACCAGGAGCAGCACAACCACCATCGCACTTCCCCTTGCCACATCCTACCGTCCACTATTTTGCCCTTACTAAGCATCTCACTTCTATCCCACTTCCATCCCGGCAGACCTACAAACGGGGCGACAAGGTGACGATCAGCGTGAAGAACCTGTCCAGCCGGCGAGCAGTGACAAGCCTGGATTATTTCACCTTCCCACTGTGCTCCGCGGATAACGCAAACATAGCGGCCGAGGAGGCGCCAAACCTGTTTAAAATCCTCTCCGGGGACAGCCTCCACAGCGCGTCCATGGAGACGACATTCCTCAACGATACGAAGTGTGCCTTCTACTGTACAATCTACATTGACGACAAGGCCTATGATAAATACAAACACCTCATTCTGTACAATTATAATATGATTTATTCAGTGGACAATTTGGATATCTTTCGCCAGGACCCTCGACGGAAGGGTTCTTACTACACGGGCATCCCCGTCGGCTACATCCAGGATGTGCGTATCGAGTCGGGCGCGCTGTAACGCGGCATGCTCAGTTGTGAGGAGGCATGTTACGCTGTGGTGTGCAGCAGTAAAGATGGGGTGCATCCCCCCGTTACTTTCTTACTTCTTCCCTTCTTTACCTCTTTACAAACGTGCCGCCTCCCTCCTCGCAGAAAAACTACCTGCTGTACACCTACTTCCAAATCACCATCCTGTACAACAACAACGGGGGTCAATCGGACAAGAACTACATCGTGGGGTTCGAGGTGGAGCCCAAGAGGTAGGCTGGGATAGCAGCGCAGGAACGACCAAGTGAAACGATTGCGTGAGGATGTTGCGGATTCTCCCTTACCGCGTAGAAGGGGGCATCACCACGTATCATGCACGTATCACCGCACATCACGGCGCATCACCGCTCATCACCCACTGTAGTGTCGACTTCGAGCAAGACGATCGGTGCGAGTCCAACCAAGCCACCATGCTGATGAAGAAAGGCAAGTATGTGACATTCAAATATGACATCAAGTATGTACAAAGTGAGAACTCCTTTCAAAACAGATCAGAACACTATTATAGGAATCTCAACGACCAAAGTATGATTCACTGGTTTTCCATTCTGAATAGTATTATCCTGTTTATCCTCCTCTGGTTCTTCATAAGTTCGATCCTTATCAAGGCCCTACATAAAGACATCAATAAATATAACCGACTGAATACAAACATATTTGAGACAGACGATATTGACGATCGTGGATGGAAGTTAGTCCATGGAGACGTCTTTAGGAAGCCTATAAACTCCACCTTCCTCTCAGCTTTTGTCGGCGTGGGAATACAGATCATCTTTATGATCCTCGTTTGTGCTCTGATTCTCCTCATCGGTGTGTATAAGTACAGACAGAGGTATAGATACATACAAATCATGTTCTTCATTTGGACCTTCATCAGTAGCATTTCTGGATACGCATCATCTCGTCTGTATAAGCTATTCAAGAGTAAACATGTGAAGCTTACCATCTTTAGGACCTCCCTCATTTATCCTGTCATTTTGTTTATCCTTTTCTTCCTGATCAATCTTGTCCTTCATTATGAGCACTCCAACACGGCTATCTCCTTTTCCTCATTAACCTTCGTTTGCGTCCTTTGGTTCGGCATATCTGTGCCGCTAATCTGTTTGGGATCTTACATTGGGAACAAGAAGAATCCGATAGAACTCCCTGTGCGGGTGAATAACATCCCAAGACACATTCCGAAGCAGCCCCTCCTCAATTCCTTCTTCGCGTCTTGCTTCCTCGTGGGCCTCATCCTCTTCGCGTAAGCCCCGTACAGAAACAGAAGTGCACATCCGCGGAAAATTTATCCGAACACTGACACAGCCATACGGCGCTACACAGATACACCGCTACATCACTACACCACATGGCCACTTTTCCACTGACCCTCCTTTAGGACCATGTACACGGAGCTATTCTTCCTCTTCACGTCCCTCTGGAAAAGCAACGTGTACTACCTCTTTGGTAAGCCAGGCGGCGGAGTGTAGACCAGCGCACGCGCAAGTGCACCTTTCAAGGGTATTCCTCCACGAATATGCCTTACACATCACCCGTCTTTTCTTCGTTTTCTTCTTTTTTTCTTCTTACCCCCGCAGGGTTCCTCTTCTTGGTGATTTTCCTGCTCGGACTGCTGAGCGCCCAGCTGTCCATCGCCCTGACATACTACACCCTCTCCTGGTAGGCGGCCCATCGGGCGTGAAACTGGGCAGGCGTGAAGCCGCGAAATCGTGAAGCGGCGCAATCCCGCGTCGTAACCCACCGGATTATGTGGCCGGGTCGTATCATCACGCCAGTTTGCCTCCCCATTCACGCACACACACACTCACCCCGCAGCGAGGACTACAACTGGTGGTGGAAATCCTTTGTGGCACCGGGGTCATCAGGACTGTTCTTCTTCCTCTACTCAGTGTATTACTTCTTCGTCAAGCTAAGCATCTCCAGCTTTGCTGAAACTTTTATTTACTTCGCCTACTCGTTTATCATGTCCTACACGTGCTTCATTTACACGGGCACGGCGGGCTTCCTGGCATCCTTCGTCTTCCTGAGGAAAATCTACTCCTCGATAAAGGTGGACTGATGGGAAAAAGGCGTTATCAGTTGACCGATGGATGGAGTGATCGGTGGAGTGATCGATGGACGAACTGATGGACGAACTGATGGAGTGAATTTCTTTCGGGTTTTCCCTTTCCAAAGGGGCAGCGTACACGGGGAGAAGGACATTCCACTTCACGTTGCTTCTCTTCGTTTCGCCTTACCGCGCTGCTTCCATTGTCGACGTGGGCATTCACAACCCTGACGTTTTCGTAGGTGCTCCCTGATTCCGGCGACCATTCGTTCCATGCGTTTTATTGTTTTTTTTTTTTTTGTGCACCTCTGCTGCCTATGTGCAGTGTAAAGATCCACTAATTAGCAACCACATCCACGTCGGCAAAGCAGCGAGGGTGCCCATGTTGCTGCACGTATCGCCGCAGATATCGCTGCATACATCGCTGGCACCCCTCCATTTGATGCAATCCACTCGGACACCTTTTCAATTCAAATTAGATTTATGTCGTATACATTAATTTGTTAATTCTACTGCCCTTTTTTTTCTCAACGACGTCTTAATTAATGGAGTATCCACATGAGAACATGGCCCAACTGTCCTAATCAAAACGGCCCTCCACAACCCCGCCGTCTTCCCACTTTGTCCACTTGTTTTTCCCGCGAAGGAGTGTAAGGGGACACCCGATAGACTCTCTTCGCTAGAGGGCACGGAAAAGGGAGTGACATCTCCGAAAATAACCTAAAATTGTTAATACGACTCAAACAAAAGGGGGAAAAAAAGTCTCAAATGTTAAACGGCGTCAACATGTAATGTTAAACGGAACGGGGTTCCATGATCGAGGGGTAACTTTCACTGGGAAGAGCAGGAAGGGCACCTTGCAAAATGATTTACCCCCATTTCTAATTAACAAAAAAAAAAAAAGACACATGGAATGAACAAAGACACCAAATTGGGGAGGGGTGGGCAGATGTGAGATGAACTCGTTCGCGCAAGCTGACGCATATAGAATGTAGGCACACACGTAGCCAAAGACAATCAGGGGGGTTGCGAACTCGCTTTTGCCGGAGGACCACCACCCGTTTCAAGAAGAAGCATCCCCAAAAGAGTGGGCCCCTTACGCCTTCTTGGTACTCGATTTGTGCGCCTTAAAACCCGATCTTTTTGCCTTCATACCGGTTTTCTTCCCTTTCACACGGGTTTTCTTCCTTTTCATATCAGTCTGCTTCCCTTTCACAGCGTCGTTCTTCTTTCCCCTCGTGTGGAAGCCCAACCCGCGCACCTCCTTAAAGGGGAAGTTCTGCAGGTAGGCAGGCACCTCCGTTCCACTGCTCTTGACGAACTTGACGATGTCCTTCATGTATCTAACATCCTGTTGCATAAAAAAGGTGATGGCCTTTCCTCCCTCCGCCTCTGAGCGGCACGCCCGTCCCACCCGGTGGATGTAACTGTACTTGTCATAACAGACGTCATAGTTAATTACTGTTTCGATGCCAGGAACGTCGATTCCTCTACTCAAAACGTCTGTACACACTAGGTACCACACGTGTCCTTCTCTCAGCTGCTTAAAAACCTGCATCCTTTCCTCTTTGGTTCTTTCGGACGTCAACAGGGCGACGTGTGGCGGCTTTACACCTCCCCTCATAGCGCTAACGCCTCCAGGCTCTCCAAGGCTGCCAACCTTGCCAACGCTGCTAACCCCGCTCACCGCGCGACTTAGCGTGGCGTGCACCTTTTTCGCCTTCTCCACGCCGTTCACGAATACCAGGATGGGGATGTGCAGCCCGCCACCCACAACCAAGTTCCGCAACACCAAACTTTTTTCATCCTCGCTGTTCACATAAAGCAACTCCTGCTTCACATTCCTATTAACTGAGTTAATACTTTGGCCAGAGTACACCAGTGCGTAAGTGGGACAGAGGGTGCTGATGAAGGAGCGGGTGCTACCTGGTAGCGTTGCCGTGGTAAACACCTTCTGCATCTTTCGTTTCTGAATTACTACTAGCAGTTTTTTCACGTGATTCAAAAAGTTTACCTCAAATAATTTATCCACTTCATCAAAGACGACGAGCATACATCTGGACAAGGTGACTTTTTTCCTTTCAATTAGGTGAATCAGTATAAACGGGGTGCAGATGCACACATCTATGGGTTCCTGCTCTGTCACTTGGTCTTCCTTCGTCAAATGTAGAAGCGCAAACTGTGGAAACGCCTCAAACAGGACCAGTGCGTGTTCGTGTATTTGGCTAGCCAGTTCGTTAGTGGGCACAATGATTAGGCTTCGAATGGGAGTGGAACTTTTTTTCTCTTCCACGTCTGATTCATGGTTGTTGTCCTTCTCCGGAGGGAAATGTAAACCCTTTTGCTTATTCTCCTCCTTTTGCTTCTCCCCCTTCTGCTGCTTCCCCTCTTCTTCTCTACTTGAACAGACTAGCCGAACCAGGAGGGGAATCAAAAAGGCGCAGGTCTTCCCACTGCCCGTCTGAGAAATGCAGATGGTGTTCCACCCCCTCATAATCGTGGGGATGCAAATCTGCTGAATGTTCGTTGGGTTCTTAAATGCAAAGGTGTCTTTAATTGTGATAATCAACTTTTGGTAGTCACTCCTTGGAAGGATGGTCCTTTCGAGATGAGTTCTCTTCTCAACATGGGGGGGGCCTCCCTCGCTGATTTTCTCTTCCACTGATCCGAGAGGTATGCCGCTTACCTTGATGTCTTCTGCACTTGCCTCCTCTGAAATGTCCTCGAAGAAACGGATGGGAACCACGCTACCACTTAAGTTGACAAACTCGACGTTTATTTTATTACCCTTCATATAGCTTCCTACTAAATTGGGGTCTGCACAGAATTCGGAAAAACTCATCAACTCCCCTGTTCTCTCATGCTTTTCCTTCCTGTCTGTTTCCTTTGGTTGCTTTCCTCCCTCCTCTGTCTCATTCTTTTCGTTCCTCTCATCCTTCCCCTTGGTTATGTTGAAAATATTTTTTAGCGGCTTCAGGTTCTGCCTCTTCAAACTCAACAAGTCCTCATTCTTTAAGCATCGTTTTAAATTAAGTCCGTAGGTTAGTTGTTTGGCTACCTCCATGTTGGGCTTGATAATGTAAGGGGGGGCAACCATGCAATTGTGGAGAGTCCTAGAGCAGCCCTACTCCCTGCGTGCATCAAGCGGAGTTATTTTATTCTCCGTTGCGCCACTCCTGGCCCCCCAAAGCCTGGATCGCCCACGAAAACAATAAAAGTAAACGCGTAAACCGTAAAAGAAAAAGGAGAAGTTAAAACGAAAAGATTGGCGCCAACAAATTACAACTCCAAATTTTAAATTTGAAAATTGTTTTTTTTTTTCTTTTTTCTGGCGCGTATGTTTGGCCCTCTCTGCAACGCGGCGTGGCGCCCGTGCAAGAGGCCCCCCAACATAATATGCTGCGCCTACCCATTAAACGGGAAAACTTTCGTCCTGCTTCTTATATGTCCCGTACATGGGAGTTTAAGTCTCCTTTTACACTTCATTCAAAGAGGCAGAATTTTTTGAGCCAAATGGGGTACGCTTCTTTAGGTCATTTGTATTTTTTTTTATTCTTTTTGTTTTCCCCACCCCAAGTCTGTTCTGTCGAAGCAGAAACCTTCGCGTAATTTCCCCCCGCCAGTTGTTCTTTTTTTTTCTATTGCACGCGTCTTTTGTACGTACGCTCTAGTGCCCCCTCAGCGCGGAGGCGACGGGCGGACGATCCTTTTTTTCCCCTGTTTAGTGGAAGTCATAGTTCCAAATCGGCCAAAAAAAAATTTCCCACTCATACGCGAGTCCCAGTTGAATCTAAAGCCAAAGCTACGTTTAGATTTAAGTTTAAGTTAAGGTGCAATTCAGAAGAATAATCGATCACGTCGCGTTGAACGAATTGCTTCTTCTCCGTGTAGACTCCGGAAAGCCATCCCTATTTTTGCACAAACTTAAATTTCCCCCACGTTTTCCCACTGCACGTTGCGAAAGCACTTCGCATCAATCCATTTGCACAACGGAGTAATCTCTTTCTTTTTTTTTTTTTTTATCACAACAAATGAGTCACTCCTATGTAGCCTCCCACCCGAGTGCTTCAGAGAAGCTTGTGCCTCATCAAGGGAAACGCTAAAAGAGGCGCACACGTCGCCTACACAGGAGAACTTCTTCAGGAATAACCCCAAGTTACTAGCCCACTTCCCATTGGGAGGTTCAATTTTCCGAAGCACGGTAAAGACGGAAGTAGCCGCTTCTTCACCTATTCACTTTTCCGCTGCTCACCTTCTCAATCAGACGGACTAGCCATTTGGTTTTTCAGTGTGCCGCCTATTTGTTCAGAGTGTGACCCGCCTGTTCACTGTTCCGCTTGACCTCCCCCCTGCTGCTTCTTCTCCGCGCGAATGGCGAACTACGCAGAAACTTTCGCCGCGTGGACGGCCATATGTTTGACAGACCACACCCTCCTGGGTGATAATGACACTGAGGAGGACGTGAGGGCGCTGTGCCAAGAGGCAGTCAAAACCTGTCCCTTCGCAGCAGCCGTTTGCGTGCACCCCCATTTTGTAAAATTCATAAACGAACAGATAAAAAAAGAAATCGTGCCCTTCAAACCGAAGATCGCCTGCGTTATAAACTTCCCAGGGGGGAACGATCCCATGGAGAAAGTGTTGGAAGTTACTCGCAAAGCAGTTAGCGACGGGGTGGATGAAGTCGACCTGGTGATTAACTATACAAAGATTATTGAAGATCCGAAGGCAGGAGTTGAAGAAGCTACACTCCTAACGAAAAAGGTTAAGGAGGTGTTAAAGGAGAAGTTACTCAAAGTGATAATCGAAGTTGGGGTGTTGAAATCTGAGGAGTTAATCGTCCAGACGACGTTAGCTGTGCTGAAGGGAAATGCGGACTTTGTGAAGACGTCTACGGGGAAGGCACAGGTCAATGTGACGCCCAGTTCAGTCAAATCGATAATCAAGGCAATGAAACTGCACTTGGAGGAGAATCCGGAGAAAAAGGACAAAATTGGACTCAAGATTTCCGGGAGCATAAAGGACCTTAGCCTGGCCAGCTACTACATTCTCCTGGCGAGGAATGTCTTCAGCGCTTTGGCTTGCCACCCGAACAACTTCCGCATTGGGTCGTCCTCCCTCGTCCCCAAGCTCCGGAAGATCATTGAGAATTGCCCTCCCTGTTAGCAAGAAGAGAAAAAAAACGGCGACTCAAGGGGAGGAAGAGAAAAAAGAAGGAAACCACTACCGATGTGACGCAGCACAGGGGCCGAGACCCACCTGTGTACCACAGCCCGTCGTAATTGGGCTAGTCTCACGTTGGTGTCTCCAACCCTGTTAGTATTTATTTGTATATATATTTTTTATTTTTTTTTTTCTATCCTTCCTGCTATTGGTACATAATAAAATGTTTACTAGAATATTTTTAATTAATTCAGCCATTTGCTTTTTTTACTATATATTCTCTTATATATATTTTTATGCATAATTTAGGAAAATTGAAATGTTTATTTCTTTTTTATTATATTGCCGAGAATATGGTAAATCTATAAAAATGAGCACAGAAATTTACTATAAATCTGATAATGTATAAGAAAACTGTAATATTGGAAATGTCTTAGAAACATATAAGAGGGTTACATAAAGGAAAAGACGCAGTATTCATCCGTGACTAAAATTTTCGCGGTTTCCCTTTTGGTGTGGCTATGCCAGTATTCTAATGAGGTATAATGCCGATTCGCGCATAATATTTTATACTTCCTTCTTTCCCCTCCTTTCAGTATATATATTCCAATTCTTGCGCATTTTTGTTCTGAATTGAAAATTCTCCGAATATGTAAATAAACCTACTTTTTAATACATTAACTCATTTTGCCCTCAGTTCTTAGTCATCTGCCATCGGTAAATCATGGATTGAAAAACAGGGAAAGAACAACTTATCAGCTGCAACAGCTGGTAGGGTATTAGAGGAAGATGAAGAAGTAATTGCAGAACAGAGAAATGCCTTCCTTAAAGAGAAGTTGATAGGATTAATAGAAGACGGACAGGAGGACAATGATGATAATTTGAACTTTGCAAAAAGGTTTAATGCGCTAGTACAGGAAGAGAACTTCCAAAAAGGATTAAATTCATCGCTGAAGGATGAAAAAAGAGGAAGGGGAATGAACCCCTCGGAATATGATGATATTGTAAAATTGCCCAACACATTCAATTTTAACGAGAGCAATAAGAATCTTAAAAAGGATGTAAATTTAATAGAATTTGAAGATTCCGGAGAAGTTCAGAATTTCCAAAAATTGAACGAAAAACCTGCGAAACAGACGAACCCATTTACTGTTCCTGACAATTTGGCAGAACAAAATAGTTCCCAAGATTTGTACAGCGAGTCTACAAGACAACTAAATACATTTCCTCCTAATGATGACTTTGGAAAACTCCACAATTCTATTAACGTTAACAGGCAATCGACGAATAAACCCGCTATAATTACTCCTACTGATGACTTTGGAAAGCTTCACAACTCTATTAACGTTAACAAACATCCTTGGAACAAACCAGCTATAATTACTCCTACTGATGACTTTGGAAAGCTCTACAATTCTATTAATGTTAACAGACCACCTGTGAAAAAACCAACTATAATTCGTCCAGTTGACGGTTTCGGAGAACAAAAGAATTCTCAAGATGTTAACAAACAACCAACTAAGCAGCCCAAATTAATTGATCCTACGGAAGACTTTGCAAAACTACACAATTCATTGAGTTGTAATATGCCAAATGAGAAAACATCAAATGTATACAGAGATAATGATCATCTTGAAAAAAGATATAATACTTTAAAAGATGACTTCTATTCTGAGAAACTATTTAATGATGCACATAAAACAGACAACTATGAATCTAAAGATGGGAATCACGAATTACAGTATTTATATGATGAATCAAGAAAAAATCAGAATCATAAAAATGATTTCAGTGATTTAAAGAAAAATCCAACACCTAATTCACAT
>NW_008481868.1:157718-158426 GCF_000524495.1 Plasmodium inui San Antonio 1
AAGTAATTTATGTATTGAACTATTACGAAAAGAATTATAAACCTCCCAAAAGAGAAGAATTAAAAAAAGTATCATCACAAAAAGATTACAATGGAGAAAGTAGATTATCATTATTGAAAAGAAAAAGGAAAGGCCTAACGGTGTGGATAATGAAAATGTTAAATAAATGTGATAAAATCTATGAACAACAGATGTTATCTTTATTTAGTTCCATGTCAGATAAAGATGAGAATGATTCTGAAAATAACAGAACATTTATCCATAAGCTGTGATACAGTACAGTTTTAGTGCCAATTCTATTCACCGCAGTACTAATAAGCATTTTCACGCTCGTGCCAAGTGCTGTCTATTATATTACATCAGTTATATTAGGTCTGTCATCAGTAGGATATACCCTCTTTAAAGTCAAGAAATGCTATCATAAGGTAAATGTTGAAAGAATAAACAAGGAAAATGCACAGAAACCTTCAAAACCATCAATAATAGGTGCCTCTGCTTGCTAATGCTTATGGCAAAAACGGTAATTTGATGAACCACTGTTTAAACTTTTATAGAGCAGAAAGATAAGAATTTACATATAACTCATTAATATACAAACATACGCAATTGTGAAAACATTGTAGTTTCTCTAATTTTTTCCTTTCGACTCGAAACACTTTCTGGTATGATCCACTTTTATTCGGAATAATATAGGCAGGCCAGGCCATT
>NW_008481868.1:160492-160983 GCF_000524495.1 Plasmodium inui San Antonio 1
ACTTTATATTCACCTGCATATTCCTCCGATTCTTTACTTATTTTTATATAACTCTAACAATGTTATCTGAATTTATGTAGGTAAAATTTCGACGGAATGTAAATCGTTGAAAAAAAAGCAGTCATCCTTTTTAATCTCTTTATGTGGCTACACACATTGATGTAATTAAGCTTTTGAGAGTACACATTTAAGATAGCATTATTCAGTAGAAGGAAAATTTAAATGTAAATAAGTTTATTCAAATAGAAGGAAATATACGCACTTCAGAAACGTTTTCTAAGTTAATATAGAAAACATTGTTCCCTAAAAAATGCTTAAATCTTGCAGCTCCCATGTTTTGATTGCCCTAGTCATATGAGTGCATACATTCTGCAAATTCTGTTTATTAAGTTATAGTAATTATTTTCATTCTTATTACAGACATTTTAAATATCTATGGTACATGAAGAATGGCAATCATTTTGTCCTTCTTACTATGCACTATATACTGA